>NC_048571.1:9868648-9901148 GCF_013265735.2 Oncorhynchus mykiss | reverse complement strand
TAATTCAATTTTGTTAAAGGGGCAATCTGTGAGTTGTCTGACCTGCATGCGGAGCCGGTCCCCTGACAGTCCTCTGTGGCCCTCCCCACAGCCGTAGGCACAACCCAGAGACTTGACCATCTTGATCAGCATGGTAAGAGCCAGCCGGTGGGTACTCAGTGAAGAGCCGTCC
Source organism: Oncorhynchus mykiss (assembly GCF_013265735.2). Classification (NCBI taxonomy): domain Eukaryota; kingdom Metazoa; phylum Chordata; class Actinopteri; order Salmoniformes; family Salmonidae; genus Oncorhynchus; species Oncorhynchus mykiss. The sequence goes on along the minus strand of NC_048571.1, from coordinate 9,900,976 downwards.
TCCTTGGTGTTAAACAGAAGGCACAGGGTATTACATGCTACATATAACATTCACACAAGTTGACAGGTTATTACTCACACCAACACATCATGTTTTATTTTGTGTTTTGTTCTAGTAGAATGACATCTATAATATGCTCTGTTCTATCTAATATACAGGTAATTATCTCTCTGTGGCCTTCTGTACCACTATTGTTTGTGCAGACAGGCTCTGATGAAGGTCGACTGGCCGAAAGCTCATCCACAATGTAAGAAATTTGCATCTGACTAGAAGTGTGCGGTGATGTTTTCCTGTTTCTGTACGGGCATGTAAAATGAGATCCGTTACAAGATGTATACAGCCTGTCTTTTTACTGTTGTTTTATTTCTTTACCTACCTATTGTTCACCTAATACCTTTTTTGCACTATTGGTTAGAGCCTGTAAGTAAACACAAGGTCTACACCTGTTGTATTCAGCGCACATGACAAATAAACTTTGATTTGATTTGAGAAAAATGTAAGAGTTGAAAGCTCATAGACGTATTCTCACACCCACCTTGCTGTCTTTCTCCTTATTGTTCTTCACATCGTCCTTGCTTCCTCCTCCGCTCCCTCCTCCACTTCCCCCACCTCCTCCTCCATCCCCCCCTCCTCCTCCTCCTCCACCCCCTCCTCCTGGTGCCGCCCCGCTGCACCCTCCAGACACGCCCCCTTGGGCGCCACTCAGGCTCTGATTGGCCCCCTCCTTCGGGAGGCGTGTCTCATCGTTCTCCTTGTCGTCGGGCTTGGAGAGCTTCTTTCCCATGCCCGGCACTACCCCCAGCTGCAGCAGGCAGTCGATGATGTTGAGCGACACGTCACAGATGCGTGAGCTGATGTCGTGGGTCAGCACGGCGTAGACCGCCCGCAGGATGGCCTGGGAGGGGTAGACGGGGAGACAAAGGGAGACAGATGGGTCAGTGTCAGGGGTTGGACACATTCAAATGAAGTGCATCCATCCATCACACCATCCATCCATCACACCATCCATCCATCACACCATCCATCACACCATCCATCCATCACACCATCCATCCAACACACCATCCATCACACCATCCATCCATCACACCATCCATCCATCACACCATCCATCCATCACACCATCCATCCATCACACCATCCATCCAACACACCATCCATCACACCATCCATCCATCACACCATCCATCCATCACACCATCCATCCCACCATCCATCCATCCCACCATCCATCCATCACACCATCCATCCATTACACCATCCATCCATCACACCATCCATCCATCACACTATCCATCACACCATCCATCCATCACACCATCCATCCAACAGTCTCCAAGCTTCCCTACTAATTCCTCCCCAAGTGTTGTCCAGGCAGGAACCAGGCAGGAACCAGGCAGGAACCAGGCAGGACATTTACTTGACTGTGATATGTGGTTGTCTCACCTAGCTACCTTAAAGATGAATGCACTAACTGTAAGTCGCTTCTGGATAAGAGCGTTTTCTAAATGACTACATAGTAAATAGAGCCCAATGGTTCAGTAATGCCATGGTAGTGTGAGCCATCCTACTGGAGTTATGATATATAGTGAACCTGGTTATTCCTCCAGTACAGAAACCCTGTCAGAGACCTCAGACCAACAGGTGACACTCTTTATCACTGCCCCTCACCGTAAGGTCCAGCATGCCATTCTTCAGGATGAAGTTGTTGGTGCCCTCGATGTTGTCTCCCTCCTCCAGGCATGAGTAGTTGATACACGAGTCGGTGAAGCTCCGGGGCAGGTTGGCGCACGCCAGCGTCTCGTGGGGCATCTCTGGGATGGGTACAGGGTTACACAGCTTTTTCATGTGTTCGGTGAAGAAGTCGGCATAGCCCACGTTGAAGGACGCTACTGTGGTGTTGAACGTCGCCATGGTGATGGTGGAGATCTGTGAACGCACTGGGGGCGGAGGGGTGGGAGGAGAGGAGGTGAGGGGGTGGAGACATTCACAGATTTAGAGAAAATGTATATTTTGGATGGATGAATAGATGGATAGAGGGAGGGATGGAAGGAAGGATTGATGGAAGGCTTGATGGATAAAGGGATGGATGGATGATGGAGTGATGGATGAGTGGATGGATGGAGTGATAGATAGATGGATGGATATATCATTGAAGGTGTTCCGTTCATAACTGTGGGTGATGACAGAATATGGATGTATGGACTCTCTTACCCTCCCCCTTGGTGTGTACAGTGTTGTGGGTGTAAAGACTCTGACCCTCCCCCTTGGTGTCAACGGTGTTGTGGGTGTATAGACTCTGACCCTCGCCCTTGGCGTGAACGGTGTTGTGGGTGTATAGATTCTTAGCCTCCCCCTTGGCGTGAACAGTGTTGTGGGTGTATAGACTCTTACCCTCCCCCTTGGCGTGAACAGTGTTGTCTCCGTGGCTGTTGGAGTGGTCTGGCATGTCTCTGAGCAGGGAGTGATGGGAGTGTGAGTGTTTAGCACTCAGGTTGTCTGTGTCTGCAGCCGTGTCTGTGCTCCCTCGCCGCGTCAACTTACCTAAAACACCAACAAACACACAACTCTGAGTGAAAGACACCGGCACACAGCATTACAACCAAACACACACTCATTCACACATCCAAACTCACGTTCCTCTTCCCTGCCTTTTAAGACTGCCTAATAGCCAAATAAGCTCATGGCATTGCCACAAACCAATGCATACCACATCCTACTGTACCAGTTAACCCACATCTGTTCATTAAGAAAGTAGGGCTAAACGTTTAGGGCTTTTAAACTGATGCTTACATTCAAATGAGAAAGTCCCTTTTTCTGTGCACCTTTTGCAAAACATTAGAAGCAACAACCTTTCCTAACAACCAGACAAACATTAAGTTAATTAGGCTGACCCAGTTCAGCTGCTGTTAGGGGACTAACTCCTCTGACTCAGCTAATGAGAGCCAGGGGACTAACTCCTCTGACTCAGCTAATGAGAGCCAGGGGACTAACTCCTCTGACTCAGCTAATGAGAGCCAGGGGACTAACTCCTCTGACTCAGCTAATGAAAGCCAGGGGACTAACTCCTCTGACTCAGCTAATGAGAGCCAGGAGACTAACTCCTCTGACTCAGCTAATGAGAGCCAGGGGACTAACTCCTCTGACTCAGCTAATGAGAGCCAGGGGACTAACTCCTCTGACTCAGCTAATGAGAGCCAGGAGACTAACTCCTCTGACTCAGCTAATGAGAGCCAGGGGACTAACTCCTCTGACTCAGCTAATGAGAGCCAGGGGACTAACTCCTCTGACTCAGCTAATGAGAGCCAGGGGACTAACTCCTCTGACTCAGCTAATGAGAGCCAGGAGACTAACTCCTCTGACTCAGCTAATGAGAGCCAGGGGACTAACTCCTCTGACTCAGCTAATGAGAGCCAGGGGACTAACTCCTCTGACTCAGCTAATGAGAGCCAGGGGACTAACTCCTCTGACTCAGGTAATGAGAGCCAGTCATTTTCCCTGTACTTTTTAAGTTCCTATTGATATAAAATAGATATATCAATAGATGGATAGACGTGAATAGTACAATCTATTGATAGAGATGATCTATCAGCAGAAAGACAGAGAGATAAAACAGTGAGTGGGTAGTGCTGGTCATATACAGACCTGGGTTCAAATACTATTCGAAATCATTTCAAATATTTTATCTGGGCTTGAGTTTGCCTGGTGCCATGGAACCAATAGAAAAGTTGCATAGCTGCAAACTACACCCATCTGGCACTCCAGGCAGGCTAAAGCAAGCGCTCAAACTAACGCTTAAACATGTTTCAAAGAATTTCAAAAAGTGTTTGAACCCAGATCTGGTATGGTACCCATGATGGTAGCCTGCCAGCCCCCGCGCTCCAGCGCCCGCCGGTCGTCGCCAGAGAAGCTGGCGAAGGAGAAGGTGGATCGGGTGGGGGACACATCCAGGTGGTCCTCGTGAAGCAGGAAGGGCACACCCATGCGGCGCTGGCGCTTCTTGCCCGTGTGGTGGAACGGGATGGAGCCCTTACGCTCACGGTCCTCCCGCCGGTTCTTGAACTGTACCACGGTCGGTAGGAGGAGACACAAGACAAACACATTCATTCTAAATGTTCTAACTACAGCAGGGTTTTGTTTCCACCTAGCAAGAGTCAGCTGCGTATAATGGTACATTGATTGAGAGGTCGAAACATATTAAAAGGTCAAATGAATAAAAGGGAGAGAAAATGTCGGCCAAATGTTTGAAATGATTTACAAAGACAAAGAAGACAATGATAGATGTGAGGAGATAGGGCCCAATACCCAGAGAGAGAGAGAGAGAAAGACAGAGAAATAGAGAGAGAGAGAGAGGGAAAGACAGAGACGGAGAAAGAGAGAGAGAGAGAAAGACAGAGACAGAGAAAGAGAGAGAGAGAGAGAAACAGAGAGAGAGAGAGAGAAACAGAGAGAGAGAAAGAGAGAGAGAGAAACAGAGAGAGAGAGAGAGGACAGAGACAGAGAAAGAGAGAGAGAGAGAAAGACAGAGACAGAGAAAGAGAGAGAGAAACAGAGAGAGAGAGAGAAAGACAGAGACAGAGAAAGAGAGAGCGAGAGAGAGAGAAAGAGAGAGAGAGAGAGAGAGAAAGACAGAGACAGAGAAAGAGAGAGAGAGAAACAGAGAGAGAGAGAGAGGACAGAGACAGAGAAAGAGAGAGAGAGAGAAAGACAGAGACAGAGAAAGAGAGAGAGAGAGAGAAAGACAGAGACAGAGAAAGAGAGAGCGAGAGAGAGAGAAAGAGAGAGAGAGAGAGAGAGAAAGACAGAGACAGAGAAAGAGAGAGAGAGAAACAGAGAGACTAATAGAAAGATAATATAATAAAGGCAGATTATAGAACTTGTACATGTATCTCCATGCATCTCACCTTTTTAAAGAGGTTCATCCCCAGGTCAGAGGAAAGGTCGGGTACAGCCTGTCTGCGCAGGTTGGTCAGGGACACCTTAGAGAAGGTCTCTGAGCTGAGGGACTTATCCTCCTCATTGCATTTCAGACTCATGTCCTTATATGGGCAGAGGGCACAGGGGTCAAGAGTGAATGACAGGTGTCAATCAGAGATATAGTGTAGCAATAGGACGTTTTACTGCACAGAGACAGTCAACTTTGTTCCTATACAGTATTTAAGATGGTCATAACTATGGGAAAACCTGAACCACTTGATAATACTGTAATAAGAGCTACAATATAAGGCATTATACTATATAGGGATTACAAACTGGGTGGTTCAAGTCCTGAATGCTGATTGGCTGAAAGCCGTGGTATATCAGACCGTATACCAGGGATATGACTAAACATTTGTTTTTACTGGTCTAATTACGTTGGTAATTAGTTTAGAAAAGCAGTAAGGCACCTCGAGGGTTTGTGGTATAGGGCCAATATAACACGGCGAAGGGCTGTATCCAGGCACTCCACGTTGTGTCATGCATAAGAACAGCCCGTAGCCGTGGTATATTGGCCATATACCACACCCCCCGGGCCGTACTGCTTAATTATACTATACTATATAGGGCATACTATATAGGGCATTTAACTGTTGTATTACTACAAATACTACTACTTATACTAGTACTAGTATTACCTGTGTCTTATGGCTTTACAGTACTGTAGTTATAACACCATATAATACTGTAGTATTAACTAATGATTGACATAAACACAATGGTTATAACCCACCTGAGTCTTGTGGGTGTTGACGAGAGAGGGGGCGGTGGCCACCATGGAGCTGCTGCGAGGGCGGGGCAGGGGCGGGACCAGTGGCTCCGGCGGGCGTTCCGGGCGCTCCTCCAGGATCTGACGCAGGCGCTGCAGGTAGAACATGAGGGCCCAGTGCACCCCCTCCTCCGTCCAGTGGGGCTGCAGCAGGCAGCGCAGGACTGCCACGTCAAAGTAGGTGGCGTAGCGGGCACGCTGGGCCAGGGAGACAGAGATGCCCGCTGGGGCAGAGGTCCTGGGGAAGACAAGTACAGGGAGAGAGGGAGGGGGAGGGGGAGACAAGGTACAGGGAGAGAGGGAGGGGGAGAGAGGGAGGGGAGAGAGAGAGAGGGTGGGAGGAAGTTAGTGACATGAATCTGTAAAGCCCTTTTGATATCAGCAGTTATCACAATGTGCCTTACAGTAACCCGGCCTGGACCCGGCCTAGACCCGGCCTGGACCCGGCCTTTTGCAAATAGTTGTTAAAGGCAGGACTTGTTACTGTAGTTTATGATTTGTAAACAGCCTAACTGAGCTCAAATGATCAAATCAGCACCTCCAAAAAAAAAACTAGATTGATGTCTGATATTATGTTCTAGCTCTGCAAAGAACAATCTGTAAATCTCTGACTGAAATCACTTGCATCTGCCTCAAATGAAATTACCAGTCCCCATCATTTCCTGCCACGTTCATCACTTACAGTGCGTTCAGAATTTATTCACAGACCCCTTGACTTTTTCCACATTTTGTTATGTTACAGCCATATTCTAAAATTGATTTAATTGTTTTTTTACCTCATCATTCTAAACACAATACCCCTTAATGACAAGCAAAAACAGGGTTTTAGAAATGTTTGCAAATGTATAAAAAAATAAAAAGTGTAAATATGACATTTACATAATTAATTATTCAGACCCTTTACTCAGTACTTTGCTGAAGCAGCCTGGAGTATGACGCTACAAGCTCGGCACACCTGTATTTGGGTAACTGTAAAGTAAATATGGACAGTTATTCTAACATGGTCAATGTGCACATTAGAATTTGGTAAGGACCACACATCGTTGCATCCTCGACTTGCATGTTCTGTTACTATGATTTACCACATTCTAAATGTGATTTCTGTCATTCTGAGCACCGTGGGTGAACACCCTAGTCATGCTACGCACCCATATGGGACCCTAATCATGCTACGCACCCATATAGGACCCTAGTCATGCTACGCACTCATATGGGACCCTAGTCATGCTACGCACCCATATGGGACCCTAGTCATGCTACGCACCCATATGGGACCCTAGTCATGCTACGCACCCATATGGGTCCCTAGTCATGCTACGCACCCATATGGGACCCTAGTCATGCTACGCACCCATATGGGACCCTAGTCATGCTATGCACCCATATGGGACCCTAGTCATGCTACGCACCCATATGGGACCCTAGTCATGCTACGCACTCATATGGGACCCTAGTCATGCTACGCACCCATATAGGACCCTAGTCATGCTACGCACCCATATGGGACCCTAGTCATGCTACGCACCCATATGGGACCCTAGTCATGCTACGCACCCATATGGGTCCCTAGTCATGCTACGCACCCATATGGGACCCTAGTCATGCTACGCACCCATATGGGACCCTAGTCATGCTACGCACCCATATGGGACCCTAGTCATGCTACGCACTCATATGGGACCCTAGTCATGCTACGCACCCATATGGGACCCTAGTCATGCTACGCACCCATATGGGTCCGGTAAATTAAAATGTTAATGGTACACACACTCTTCGGCCTGTTAAGATAGAGATGTACGGTGAAATCTATTTTACCTTTATTTAACCAGGCAAGTCAGTTAAGAACAAATTCTTATTTTCAATGACGGCCTAGGAACAGTGGGTTAACTACCTGTTCAGGGGCAGAATGACAGATTTGTACCTTGTCAGCTCGGGGGTTTGAACTTGCAACCTTCCGGTTACTAGTCCAACACTCTAACCACTAGGCTACCATGCCACCCCAGGGTACATAACAGGATCTCGTTTGCTCTCCTCTGTCCCTTCCTCCCTCAGGGTTCCTCCATGACCAAGCAGCTTGGTACTCAGGCCTACCTGGAGCGATCACCTCAGAGAACAGTATCTACAGTGGTCTGTATTTGGGGAGTTTCTCCCATTGTTCTCTACAGATCCTCTCAAGCTCTGTCAGGTTGGATGAGGAGCGACACTGCACAGCTATTTTCAGGTCTCTCCAGAGATGTTAGATCGGGTTCAAGTCTGGCCTCTGGCTGGGCCACTCAAGGACATTCAGAGACTTGTCCCGAAGCCACTCCTACATTGTCTTCGCTGTGTGCATAGGGTCGTTGTCCAGTTGGAAGGTGAACCTTCGCCCCCGTCTGAGGTCCTGAGCACTCTGGAGACAGGTTTTCATCAAGGTTCTCTCTATACTTCGCTCTGTTCATCTTTCCCTCGATCCTGACTAGTCTCCCAGTCCCTGCAGCTGAAAAACATCCCCAGAAGTGACGCTTGGCATTCAGGCCAAAGAGTTCAATCTTGGTTTCATCAGACCTGAGAATCTTGTTTCTTATGGTCTGAGAGTCCTTTAGGTGGGCTGTCATGCATTTTACTGAGCAGTGGCTTCCGTCTGACAACTCGACTATAAAGGCCTGATTGGTGGATTGCTGCAGAGATGGTTGTCCTTCTGGAAGGTTCTCCCATCTCCACAGAGGAACTCTGGAGCTCTGTCAGAGTGACTATTGGGTTCCTGGTCACCTCCCTGACCAAGGCACTTCTCCCCCGATTGCTCAGTTTGGCCAGGCGGCCAGCTCTAGGAAGTCTTGTTGGTTGCAAACTTCTTCTATTTAAGAATGATGGAGGCCACTGTGTTCTTGGAGGTCTTCAATGCTGCAGATATTTTTTGGTACCCTCCCCCAGATCTGTGACTCGACACAATCCTGTCTCAGAGCTCTACGGACATCCTTCAACCTCATGGCTTTGTTTTTGCTCTGACGTGCACTGTCAACTGTGGGACCTTATATAGACAGGTGTCTGCCTTTCCAAATAATGTCCAATCAATTGAATTTACCACAGGGGGACTCCAATCAAGTTGTAGAAACATCTCAAGGATGATCAATGGAAACAGGATGCACCTGTGGCATGTGTTAAACAACAAGGTCCTGTAGCATATGTTAAACAACAAGGCCCTGTAGCATATGTTAAACAAGGCCCTGTAGCATGTGTTAAACCACAAGGCCCTGTAGCATGTGTTATACAACAAGGCCCTGTATTATGTGTTAAACAACAAGGCCCTGTATTATGTGTTAAACAACAAGGCCCTGTATTATGTGTTATACAACAAGGCCCTGTAGCATGTGCTAAACAACAAGGCCCTGTAGCGTGTGTTAAATAACAAGGCCCTGCAGCATGTGTTAAACAACAAGGCCCTGTATTATGTGTTAAACAACAAGGCCCTGCAGCATGTGTTATACAACAAGGCCCTGTAGCATGTGTTATACAACAAGGCCCTGTAGCATGTGTTAAACCACAAGGCCCTGTAGAATATGTTAAACAACAAGGCCCTGTATTATGTGTTATACAACAAGGCCCTGTAGCATGTGCTAAACAACAAGGCCCTGTAGCGTGTGTTAAATAACAAGGCCCTGCAGCATGTGTTATACAACAAGGCCCTGTATTATGTGTTAAACAACAAGGCCCTGTATTATGTGTTAAACAACAAGGCCCTGTATTATGTGTTATACAACAAGGCCCTGTAGCATGTGCTAAACAACAAGGCCCTGTAGCGTGTGTTAAATAACAAGGCCCTGCAGCATGTGTTAAACAACAAGGCCCTGTAGCATGTGCTAAACAACAAGGCCCTGTAGCGTGTGTTAAACAACAAGGCCCTGTAGCATGTGCTAAACAACAAGGCCCTGTAGCGTGTGTTAAACAACAAGGCCCTGTAGCATGTGTTAAACAACAAGGCCCTGTATTATGTGTTAAACAACAAGGCCCTGCAGCGTGTGTTTCTGTGGAGATTTAGAGACTGGATTTTCAGCCTACGTGAGCCCACTATCAATAAGACTTTAGCTCAGCAGCCGAGATGAAGGTCACTGGCTGGTGGCTCATATTTATTAAGTCACACTGTAGAAAAACAGTTTACAATGAGACACGAAACTAGCTTTTCTTATTGGACATGCTCAGGGAGCCACTCCTTGTTTCAATCTATCTTGGTTACGTTTGATGCCTTATGAATACAGCCCTGGTGCATGGCAAAGGAGCCGATATACAGGGCTACACCGCACCACAACAATAGAATGAGATTTATACTGTAGTGAAAGCAGAGAGGGGGAGGAGGGAGGGAGGGGGAAGCATTTCATCTTAGCTGTACTATTAAACTGAGTCGGGTTGAGACGGTCAATACTAGAAGAATCAATGTCAGAGTACAGGATGCAGGAGCAGTATTGTGTTACACTGTCTAAACGACACACGCACACTCAAAGCTTTCGGTTTGTGTTGTGGAGAGGTTGCTGTGGCGACTGAGTGACGTACATACACCCACCCCCAGGAGAGACACTGCCCAACCTGGACTCCCTCCATTGCAGCAGGGGTTGCCATGGAAACGGCATCAGCATCGCATCACAGTGGGAAGGAGTGATTGGAGTGCATGGCAACACCGGAGCTGTACGTCAGCGGTATTAATCAGGGGAGAGAGCTTATTTAGATTCACAGCTGGAAGTCCTATAAATGTGAATCTCATGAAGAGAGATGGATTGTTTCACTCTGCTGTCACACTGCATTAAGGTGAGGATGGCTGGGAGACATCTCTCTCATTCTCCATACCCAATATCCACATTAAATCAACCAGGGGTGGACTGGCCATATGGCATTTTGGGCAAATACAAGATGGGCTGGTCGATTCTTAGCCCAGGGGGCCTCAAGAAAAAAAAATGGGCCGATATGGGGGCCTCAAGGAAAAACATTGTCCGGTGTGTTAGAAATGACAGGGCCGATTTCTGGTCCCAGTCCGCCTCTGATGGAACCTATGATTGAATGTGTTGCATTACTGAATTCAAACAGTATAGAGATCCTATTAAATTACTAGAGGGGTGATGTCATAAACCCTAAAAGTTTCAGAATGGGGTGAAAATGGCAGCCATATTGGACAGGGAGAAATCCCACCCAGTCTAATGTGAATGAATGGCAGCCATATTGGACAGGGATAAATCCCACCCAGTCTAATGTGAATGAATGGCAGCCATATTGGACAGGGAGAAATCCCACCCAGTCTAATGTGAATGAATGGCAGCCATATTGGACAGGGAGAAATCCAACCCAGTCTAATGTGAATGAATGGCAGCCATATTGGACAGGGAGAAATCCCACCCAGTCTAATGTGAATGAATGGCAGCCATATTGGACAGGGAGAAATCCAACCCAGTCTAATGTGAATGAATGGCAGCCATATTGGACAGGGAGAAATCCCACCCAGTCTAATGTGAATGAATGGCAGCCATATTGGACAGGGAGAAATCCAACCCAGTCTAATGTGAATGAATGGCAGCCATATTGGACAGGGAGAAATCCAACCCAGTCTAATGTGAATGAATGGCAGTAGAGACATAATCCTGATTTTACTGATGAAGGAGAATAAAAGTGAAATAGGCATGTGATATATCAGAAATTGCGTAACAGAATTATTGTCAACCTAAAATATTGTTATAGAATTACAGTTTATACAGGTTTTATACAAAGTTTATGTATATATATATATAGCCTCTAAAATATATGTAAACAGACCATAAATGTCAAAATGTTTCCTTTCCTGGAAAGCTGAGAGTGCTGTTATATGATACAATATCAGAATATGTTGTAGTTACAACTTGTCTGAGTCCTATCATCAACTGATTTCAGACAGTGTATGGCTGTGACTGCATTGTTTGAATGGCTATGGCTAACTTACAGTCAGGTCAAACATTGCAGTCAGAATAACAGAAAAGTAGCTGCATTTGCATTTGTTTAAGCTGTTTTCTACTTAAATGTATTTAGATACCTTCATAAGAATGAGCTAATGATGCACGACTTCTTCCGGCAGAGAACATGTGCTCTCTTGTCAGGACACTGTTGTTCAGGGAAGCTAGCCAACAACACAGCTTACACATTCACTTCAAACTGAAGTTGGAAAGAGACACTGTTGTTCAGGGAAGCTAGCCAACAACACAGCTTACACATTCACTTCAAACTGAAGTTGGAAAGAGACACTGTTGTTCAGGGAAGCTAGCCAACAACACAGCTTACACATTCACTTCAAACAGAAGTTGGAAAGACTGCAAACTAGCTGCATTTAGATTAATTTGACATTTATTTGTATATATATCCATAAATATTATGCCAGCAGATTCATGATTTCGACTAGTTGAGAAACGCTGCCTGCCTGTCTTGTCTCATCCCTACTCCCGACCCCTACACGTTCATTACTGTGAGACAGCTGGAGATGTCAGAGAGACAGACCGCAGGTTTTATACAAATCTCCGCTATTGAAAACCAATTGCTAGTCTATGCTTTTTACAGTGGAGATCATGTTTATACATTGTCTGGCTGGGCTAATGAGACAGTGGATTGCTCGGTCAGATGGAACAGAGTAAATAGGCATTTTAACGTCATAGATTTAGCTGGTGGTAACTTGCGGAATAGACACCGGCTTGAATGCTCTTTTAACCAATCAGCTTCCAGGATTAGACCAACCTGTTGTATAAACTCTTACATTCAACACTCACAGTTTTACCCTAAAATGAATTCATCATTAACTGGATGCATGCCAAATCATTTAAATCCAAATCGTTATTCTTCCCCCTAAGCGGGCACAGGTTGGGCACTGGGTCTGAGGGTCAGGTTGGGAAGTGGGTCTGAGGGTCAGGTTGGGCACTGGGTCTGAGGGTCAGGTTGGGCACTGGGTCTGAGGGTCAGGTTGGGCACTGGGTCTGAGGGTCAGGTTGGGCACTGGGTCTGAGGGTCAGGTTGGGCATTGGGTCTGAGGGTCAGCTTGGGCAGTGGGTCTGAGGGTCAGGTTGGGCACTGGGTCTGAGGGTCAGGTTGGGCATTGGGTCTGAGGGTCAGCTTGGGCAGTGGGTCTGAGGGTCAAATTGGGCAGTGGGTCTGAGGGTCAGGTTGGGCAGTGGGTCTGAGGGTCAGCTTGGGCAGTGGGTCTGAGGGTTGAATTGGGCAGTGGGTCTGAGGGTCAAATTGGGCAGTGGGTCTGAGGGTCAGCTTGGGCAGTGGGTCTGAGGGTCAAATTGGGCAATGTCTATCCATTATTATGCCTGATGCTCTGGGCCAATGTACAGAGTTGGAGACTGGAAGGGCCAGCATTAGACACACACACACACACACACACTGACAGTGCCAGCATCAGACATGCACACACACACTGGCAGTGCCAGCATTAGACATGCACCATGTTAGTTTAGCATCATTACCCTGGGTAAAGTGTCTCATTGGTAAGAGCAGGCAGACAGGGAGAGACAGATCTGTTTCAGTCTCTGTCTATATCTGGTGTCTGCCTGGGAGGCTGAGAGGAACAAGTTGTAACTCATTATACTGATCATAATACACAAGGGATGGAGTGGAACCTCTGAATGAGCGCTCGTGTGTGTGTGTGTGTGTGTGTGTGTGTGTGTGTGTGTGTGTTTGTGTGTGTGTGTGTGTGTGTGTGTGTGTGTGTGTGTGTGTGTGTGTGTGTGTGTGTGTGTGTGTGTGTGTGTGTGTGTGTGTGTGTGTGCTGTGAGCTACTGAGCCATACTAAGCTATGATGAACAGGTGAAGCTGCAGGCTACATTATATAACATTAATCTAGATGAATGCAGCCAGTTTGTTCTTTCTAGACTGCTATAAGGTCAACATGTACTAGTCCTGTATAATAGTAACGTTACAGTCAGTCAGGCTACTATACTGGACAGCAATGCCTTCACCTTCATACAACATAATATGCATGCGACATGACAGTTCCATTAAAGGGGCAATCTGGGATTCAAACAACGAATACAGTGGCAAGAAAAAGTATGTGAACCCTTCGGAATCATTTTCTGCAGAAATTGGTCATAAAATCAGATCTGATCTTCATCTAAGTCACAACAACAGACAAACACAGTCTGCTTAAACTAATAACACACAAATTATTGTATTTTTCTTGTCTATATTGAATACATAATTTAAACATTCACAGTGTAGTTTGGAAAAAGTATGTGAACCCCTAGGTACTCCAAAAGCTAATTGGAGTCAGGAGTCAACTAACCTGGAGTCCAATCAATGAGACGAGATTGGAGATGTTGGTTAGACCTGCCCTGCCCCATAAAAAACTCTCACAAAATTTGAGTTTGCAATTCACAAGAAGCATTGCCTGATGTGAACCATGCCTTGAACAAAATAGATCTCAGAAGACCCAAAATTAAGAATTGTTGACTTGCATAAAGCTGGAAAGGGTTACAAAAGTATCTCTAAAAGCCTTGATGTTCATCAGTTCACGGTAAGACAAATTGTCTATAAATGGAGAAAGTTCAGCACTGTTGCTACTCTCCCTAGGAGTGGCCGTCGTGCAAAGACGACTGCAAGAGTACAGTGCAGAATGCCTCATGAGGTTAAGAAGAATCCTAGAGTGTCAGCTAAAGACAAAGAAATCTCTGGAACATTCTAACATCTCTGTTGACGAGTCTACGAAACATAAAACACTAAACAAGAATGATGTTCATGGGAGGACGGATGAAGACACTGCTGTTCAAAAAAAACATTGCTGCACATCTGAAGTTTGCAAAATAGCATCTGGATGTTCCACAGCGCTACTGGCAAAATATTCTGTGGACAGATGAAACTAAAGTTGAGTTGTTGGAAGGAACACACAACACTATGTGTGGAGAAAAAAAGGCACCACACACCAACATTAAAACCTCATCCCAACTGTAAAGTATGGTGGAGGGAGCATCATGGTTTGGAGCTGCTTTTCTGCCTCAGGGCCTGGACAACTTGCTATCATCAAGTTTATCAAGACATTTTGCAGGAGAATGTAAGGCTATCTGTCTGTCAATTGAAGCTCAACAGAAGTTGGGTGACGCAACAGGACAACGAACCAAAACACAGAAGTAAATCAACAACAGAATGGCTTCAACAGAAGAAAATACTCCTTCTGTAGAGGCCCAGTCAGAGTCCTGACCTCAACCCGATTGAGATGCTGTGGCATGACCTCAAGAGAGCGGTTCACACCAGACATCCCAAGAATATTGCTGAACTGAACCAGTTTTATACAGAGGATCGGACCAAACTTCTTCCTGACCGTTGTGCAGGTCTGATCCTCAACTACAGAACATTTTTGGTTGAGGTTATTGCTGCCAGAGCAGGGTCAAGCAGTTATTAAAACCAAGGGTTCACATACTTTTCCCACCCTGTACTGTGAATGTTTCCACGGTGTGTTCAATAAGACATGGAAACGTATATTTTGTTTGTGTGTTATTAGTTTAAGCAGACTGTGTTTGTCTATTGTTGTGACTTAGATGAAGATCAGATCAAATTTTATGACCAGTTTATGTAGAGGTTCAGGTAATTCCAAAGGGTTCACATTCATTTCTTGCCACTGTATCTGTACCAATCCCTTTAATGTCTCCTTACTGTTCACATTTTCCATGTATCATATGTCGTGTGTGTGTGTTTTATATGAACTGCACAGTTCATAACGGCTTACTTCTTCTTGGCGATCCCTTTGTCGAGTGGAGCCTGTCGCGTTGACGGCCCACCTCTTTCCACTGAGTTGCCGCGGCGACAGCTCTGCTCTCCAGCCCCGGGGGAGGATGAATCTGATTGGGCCGTTTCACAGACCACCTGGAAACCCTGCAGACAGAGCAAATAAGAGTCTGTCAGTCAAGAGGTTTCTAGTCTCTTCTAATCAGATGCTACGCACACGCACAGATCATACCAGCAAGGGTAATTTTTTAAAACCTTTATTTAACTAGGCAAGTCATTTAAGAATAAATGATTATTTACAATGACGGCCTACCCCGGCCAAACCCGGACAACGCTGAGCCAATTGTGCGCCGTCCTATGGGACTCCCAATCATGGCTGGATGTGATACAGCCTGGATTTAAACCAGAGACTGTAGTGACACCTCTTGCACTGAGATGCAGTGCCTTAGACCTCTGCGCCACTTGGGAGTGATAACAATATTAGCAGAGGCCCTGGGGGGGAGAGGGGGCTGGAGGAGGGGTACAGCTGTCTCACTGCTGCCGAAGACGAACACTCACCATGGGGCCTTGGTTTCTGGACCCACAGGGGCTACACTGGTTGTTCACCGGGGAGTTCCTCTTGGCTGTTGACAAAACAGGTGGTAGTTTACAGAATATAATCTAACAGAATATAATCTAACAGAATATAATCTAATAGAATATAATCTAACATAATAGAATCTAATAGAATAGAATCTAATAGAATAGAATAGAATGCACTCTTAGTAAAAAGGATTCCAAAAGGGTTCTTTGGCTGTCCCCATAAGAGGTCCTTTTGAAGAACCCTTTTTGGTTCCAGGAACCCTCTATGGACAGGGCAGAAGATCCCTTTTAGGGTCTAGACTCTGTAGAATAGACTAAAATATCACTTTTGTTACTATGGTATTTGGTTTGGATATTACTAATGTCTCATGTAAAACAGCAGAGTAGAACTCATATGATTCCATAGAGTCTGTACTACACGCTTTCTTTGGTGTCCTCTGGGTGTCTCACCTGTCACAATGTTCCTCACAGGCTTGATGAGGGCAGAGAAGGCGGGGACGTCAGGTTGCCGGTGCTCCCACATTGGCTGCCATATGATGAGACCACTGGCCAATCGGAAAGTCAGATCAGACTCCTAGACAACACAGCGAAAAAGTTTACAGACACACACACACACACAGACACACACCAAAGCATTCCCAGAGCCATGAAACACAACCGCAGCATCTATCCACACATATCAATAGGGGGTAGTCCAGCAGGAAGGATGAATCAGAGGTACCTTGATGCGGTGAATGAGGGGAGCAAAGAGGAAGACAAACAGCTCCACAGTGGCCATGCTCTTGTGGAAGAGCTTGGTGCGGGCGTGCTCATCCTCCTCCAGGGACCCGCTACAACGTGGCGCTCCTGACCCAGAACCGGTCCCTGATCCTGGGCCACCTTGGCCACCTCTGGCTGGCGGGGAACCCTGGTTCCCAATCCCCATTGGCTGGAGGAAGGCTGAGCTGCTGCTGCCTCCCGACCATCCGTGGCCCAGGCTGGGCTCCTGGTTGCACTCCTGGGCCGCCTCCAGTAGCATCCAGTGAAGGGTATGGAGCAGCTTGGTCTCCGCCACGCCCAGCTTGTCCTGGTGACCTGTGGTTAGAGGGGGGTTAGGGGTGAGGGGTCAGAGCAGGGGTGTCAAACATATGGCCTGTTCAATGCGGCCCAGTGGTGGTTTGATCACAGAGGCCCTAAACCCAGAGGCCCAACATTGCAATACTTCCGGGAACGCTTTGTGGAGCACAGAATCCGCTTAACTACTTAATAAAACCAAATCGAAACCGTGTAGAAATTATAATGGTCCGACATTTACAGTCTCTTCACTCTGTCCAGCTTGATAACAGTCATTTACAGTCTCTTCACTCTGTCCAGCTTGATAACAGTCATCTATTGTCTCTTCACTCTGTCCAGCTTGATAACAGTCATCTATAGTCTCTTCACTCTGTCCAGCTTGATAACAGTCATTTACAGTCTCTTCACTCTGTCCAGCTTGATAACAGTCATCTATTGTCTCTTCACTCTGTCCAGCTTGATAACAGTCATCTATTGTCTCTTCACTCTGTCCAGCTTGATAACAGTCATCTATTGTCTCTTCACTCTGTCCAGCTTGATAACAGTCATCTATAGTCTCTTCACTCTGTCCAGCTTGATAACAGTCATTTACAGTCTCTTCACTCTGTCCAGCTTGATAACAGTCATCTATAGTCTCTTCACTCTGTCCAGCTTGATAACAGTCATTTACAGTCTCTTCACTCTGTCCAGCTTGATAACATTCATCTATTGTCTCTTCACTCTGTCCAGCTTGATAACAGTCATCTATAGTCTCTTCACTCTGTCCAGCTTGATAACAGTCATTTACAGTCTCTTCACTCTGTCCAGCTTGATAACAGTCATCTATTGTCTCTTCACTCTGTCCAGCTTGATAACAGTCATTTATAGTCTCTTCACTCTGTCCAGCTTGATAACAGTCATTTACAGTCTCTTCACTCTGTCCAGCTTGATAACAGTCATTTATAGTCTCTTCACTCTGTCCAGCTTGATAACAGTCATCTATAGTCTCTTCACTCTGTCCAGCTTGATAACAGTCATTTACAGTCTCTTCACTCTGTCCAGCTTGATAACATTCATCTATTGTCTCTTCACTCTGTCCAGCTTGATAACAGTCATCTATAGTCTCTTCACTCTGTCCAGCTTGATAACAGTCATTTACAGTCTCTTCACTCTGTCCAGCTTGATAACAGTCATCTATTGTCTCTTCACTCTGTCCAGCTTGATAACAGTCATTTATAGTCTCTTCACTCTGTCCAGCTTGATAACAGTCATTTACAGTCTCTTCACTCTGTCCAGCTTGATAACAGTCATTTATAGTCTCTTCACTCTGTCCAGATTGATAACAGTCATTTATAGTCTCTTCACTCTGTCCAGCTTGATAACAGTCATTTATAGTCTCTTCACTATGTCCAGCTTGATAACAGTCATTTATAGTCTCTTCCCTCTGTCCAGCTTGATAACAGTCATTTACAGTCTCTTCACTCTGTCCAGCTTGATAACAGTCATTTACAGTCTCTTCACTCTGTCCAGCTTGATAACAGTCATTTACAGTCTCTTCACTCTGTCCAGCTTGATAACAGTCATTTATAGTCTCTTCACTCTGTCCAGCTTGATAACAGTCATTTATAGTCTCTTCACTCTGTCCAGCTTGATAACAGTCATTTATAGTCTCTTCCCTCTGTCCAGCTTGATAACAGTCATTTATAGTCTCTTCACTCTGTCCAGCTTGATAACAGTTATCGATACGAAAGCTAGACAGTTAGGGAGCATCGAAATTTCAAAAAGTAATGGATAGAGGACAAATTTTGGGAGGCAAAATAAGTTTGGCACCCCTGGATCAGAGATTAGTGTTTGATTGGTGTGATGGGATACATGGGTGTGTGTGGTGGGAGGGGGGGGTGTATTACTGTATTCATGTCTGTGTGTGTATGTCTGAGTGTGTGAATTACTGTATTCATGTCTGTATTACTGTATGCATGTCTGTGTGTGAATTACTGTATGCATGTCTGCGTGTGTGAATTACTGTATTTGTGTCTGTATTACTGTATGCGTGTCTATATTACTGTATGCGTGTCTGTATTCCTGTCTGTATTACTGTATTCCTGTCTGTATTACTGTATGTGTGTCTGTATTACTGTATGCCTGTCTGTATTACTGTATGTGTGTCTGTATTACTGTATGTGTGTCTGTATTACTGTATTCCTGTTTGTATTACTGTATGTTAGTCTGTATTACTGTATGCGTGTCTATATTACTGTATGCGTGTCTGTATTCCTGTCTGTATTACTGTATTCCTGTCTGTATTACTGTATGTGTGTCTGTATTACTGTATTCCTGTCTGTATTACTGTATGCGTGTCTGTATTACTGTATTCCTGTTTGTATTACTGTATGTGTGTCTGTATTACTGTATGCGTGTCTGTATTACTGTATTCCTGTTTGTATTACTGTATGTGTGTCTGTATTACTGTATGCGTGTCTGTATTACTGTATTCCTGTTTGTATTACTGTATGCGTGTCTGTATTACTGTATGCGTGTCTGTATTACTGTATGTGTGTCTGTATTACTGTATCCGTGTCTGTGTGCGTGCCTGTGCATGCATGTGTGTGTCTGCGTCCATGTGTGTTTACCCAGCTTGTTCCTGTTAGAGAGCAGGATGGCGGTGCAGTGGAGCACGTGGGGCAGGGCGGCCTGGACCAGCTCCCAGCGAGAGATGCTCTGGATGGCCTCCGACAGCACCGGGGAGAGACCGTGGAGCTTGTTTTCCACCAGCACCCGCTCAAAGGACTAGGAGAGAGACACAGTGGCCCGTATTCATTAAATGTCTCAGAGTAGGAGTGCTGATCTGGGATCAGGTCCCCCTGTCCATGTAATCCTATTTGTTATTATGTAAAAGGTAAACCTGATCCTAGATCAGCACTCATACTTGGAGATGCTTCATGAACATGGGCCAGTGACGTCTCTGAGCCAGAAACTGAAGGGCCATTGAGTGCCAGTGGATGTGGCCCATATGTGTCCTCAAGCAAAGTAATATGGCTTGGGGAAAGCAGCAAGCCTGAGTTATTGCCCAATTTACTATATGGTCATACACTCAAAGACGTGTTATTACAATGTATAGATTCATTATAAAGACGAGTTTGAACTAGCTACAATTCATAGTAATAACAGTTTAAACACAAGGACAAGGTACAGAATATAACAGATCAAACTCCAATCTGCTAAATGCAACTGGAAAATGCTCCCCTAATTCGCCGGTGCGGTGAGGCCGCGGGAGAAGCAGAGCGATGATTCATTCTAATCATAACTATTCCATTAAGAAAATGGCTTACCACACAAGATGCCTCATATTGTTTCCCCAACTTCGGCCTCAGAAACGCGCTGCAATCATGAAAACATTGGAGCGTGTTTAATTTTCATTACATCATTGATTGAAAATAATATCATTAGCTACATAGGGTAAATTGAATAGGCTGTGACGCAAATGTTGGAGCTAGATGCCAAAACGTCTTCGTGCAAGCGGCCAGTGGTATCATCCAAATGATAAAATATGATCGCTTATACCGCTCATAGCCTAGCCCTACCTCTAGAAATAACAGTGAACATACTGTATACATGTCAGATGGCTTCAGCCGTAGGTTACAGCGGATGCATGATAAGGCAATCACCTTCACCTTATCCCAACCATGTCTACAGGTGTGACATCTTAGCCTGCCCCCCCTCCTCCTCCTCTAGAACGAGAACTAGCTGTTTTTCTCAGGGTTTTTTCTTTTCATTTTGTTGTATGTATGGATGTATTGAATAGGCTACAATAGCCTAACCAAATGAACTGACGCATTGCCTGATATGACAACCCTGTCAACGGGTGTATAATGAGTAAAATGATTGACACTCACATAAAAAACCTTCTATACAGATGTAACACACATTTTAATTTACAACCTAAGGGAGCGAGTTAGCTTGGTTGACATATAATCTCACCCCCGTATATTCTGAGCAGCGGCAAACACCTGTTATCAATGACTGTCACGACACTAACCTGGTCTGCCTCCACAAGAAGGTCTGGATCGGGAACGGTATACCCTTGCCGCACTCCGTGTCGGTCTCATCCAGGCTTTTCCGCTTCACCATCTTGTCGACTTGTCGCGGTCCAGACGTAGCTGGGTCCGGTCGTCCCAGGTGATGTGATGCCTCACGACATGATTCCGTTCGGCTTGTGTAAAATGGCTGCAAATGTCGGCGGTGGTAGAGGTAACAGAGCGAGATCTATATGGTTTCAGCACCTCCTTCGGAGCAGCGGCAGCGGGGAACTGCAGAGTGATCTATCACACAGCGGCGCGGGGGGGGGGGGGGGGGGGGGGGGGGGTTGTTAAAACGCAATACGACTACTAGGAAGTAAGAACAGATGCCTTCCTTACCAACATGAGTATGACCGGGGCGGCTACTGGGAACAGTAGGCTAAACGACGAGAAAAAAACACCGATATAAAAGCAGAATCGGTTTACACACAACATGCGGCACATTCAGGCTGGAGTATTTCTCCACACATATTTAATCTATCCCCATATGAATAACATATGAATAACAACAGGTTGTTTAATTACCTTGAAATAAAACCCCTGTATTGATTACATTAACATTTCATGATATGACACGTCACTAAAGGGGAATAAAATAACCCACAAATACCTTATAGTGATATTCACACAATTACGATTATTGGTCGGCTGTACAGCTATTAAACGTGTTATCTAAAAAAAAAAACATGACAGTGATCTGTTCTGATGGGCACAACCTTTTGGCCCAACAACATCTGTTGTTCAGATGGGCCCAAATACATCCGTTGCATGCAGTTAGCCTTCCCAAATTACATCACCTAAAATGACTCCATGAATTACCCTTCACATAATCTCTTCCCTGTCGCTCTCTCGCTTTCTCGCTCTCTCTCTGTCATTCTCTCTGTCACACCCTGGCCATAGAGAGGCTTTTATTCTCTATTTTGGTTAGGCCAGGGTGTGACTAGGGTGAGCATTCTAGTTTCTTTATTTCTATGTTTCTATGTTTTCTAATGTGGGTAGTTATCTTTGTTGGTGGCACTATAGCCAAAGTCGTTTCTTTGTTTCTTGTTTTGTTGGCGACATTTACATAAATAAAGGAAAATGTACGCTCACCACGCTGCACCTTGGTCGGTCAATTCCACGATGATGCCCGTGACACTCAGTAGCATGCAATCTAGCACTCACAGTCCCAATAACGTAATGCAGACACATTTATGACATTTTAAAAACAGCTCATTATATTTGGGAAGACCCAGAAAATGTTTCAAACGAATGTATTTAGTTCATTTTATTATTTTATTCCTGTTGTTATTATGTTGGAGTGTTTTGTCAACAGCATTGTTTCAAACATTGTAAAGTGTGCACATCTACATGGTCTCTTTAAATAGACTTAAAACAGGCAAAGTGTTGTGGGAGGGGGAGGAGGAGGGAAGAAGGGGTTTGAGAAAAACACTGAAAGGGTAACCAACATCTGGAAATTGGGGGTGGGAGGGAGGGAATCACAAATGGTGACAGATAAAAGTAAGCTAGAACATTTTGATCAAACACGTACAAGTTGAGAATGACTTCCTTTTCCTTCCACTACGTCCCTTCATTACTCTAACCTTCTTTCCTCAGGAAGTCCCGTCCGTACGATCCGACTGGGACATTTTCACAGTGTACAACCATAGCTGCTATTTTTCATGGAATGTTTATTTAAATATAAAGCTTCAGACACGTTCTGCGTAGTTACACAAGCGACGGCAGGCCCTTAGCTCATTCAAGGTCCATGTTCTTGCTACTCTAAACGTAAGAGAAAGGCTTATTGGAAGCAAACGTATTAGTCTAAGGCTGGTACAAAGCGGTTATAGACTGTGTTCACTGACTAGACACAGTATAGTCCCTAGCTACAGTGTTCACTCTCTAGATCTTTTATGTCTATAACTCGGTGCTATTAGGTCACTCACTGGCTTTTGCCACGTCAGCATAACAGCGACTGTTTGGTGAAAATCACAGAGCTACTGTATGTAAAATTAATGCTCACATCACTGAAGCAGAGAAGCAGCCTGATGGCTCGTGGAAGAGGTCTATTGGAAAGTGAGGGGTTTATAGCATTGTAACTTGACATGACAGCATGTGCCAAGCTAGTTCAGCCACCGTGACATCAACACTACCATTTGCACTATTAATGAGATAAAACAAACTCAACAAAACCACATTTTGTCCAATAATTCAGCAAATGACATCATGAAGTCATATAGTCACATGACTAAAACAAAATAAATTCTAATAGTAAACATCCCATTTTCTGCCTATGAATTGAAACAAGCTTGTCTGAACAGCCATTTCTTACCGTTACAGTTGTAACATGTTGCATTGTATTGAATTGTGTTGTGTTGTAGATGAATTGTTGTTCACAAACGTAACAGCCTCCTGTCTACGAGACACATACAGGACCTGGGATACTGGATCAGATACACTGCATGATCAAAAGTATGTGGACAGCTGCTCATCAAACATCTCATTCCAAAATCATGGGCATTAACCTCTTTTTTTAAATGTTCACATAAAATGACATACCCAAATCTAGATTTGGTCCACCCTTTGCCGCTATAACAGCCATCCACTCTTCTGAGAAGGCTTTCCACTAGATGTTGGTACATTGCTGCGAGGACTTTCTTCCATTCAGCCACAAGCATTAGTGAGGCTGGGCACTGATGTTGGGTGATTAGGCCTGGCTCGCAGTTGGCGTTCCAATTCATCCCAAAGGTGTTCGATGGGGTTGAAGTCAGGGCTCTGTGCAGACCAGTCAAGTTCTTCCACACCGATCTCAACAAACTATTTCTGTATGGACCTGGCTTTGTGCACAGGGGCATTGTCATGCTGAAACGGGAAAGGGACTTCCTCAAACTGTTGCCACAAAGTTGGACACAGAATCGTCAAGAATGTCATTGTATGCTGTAGTGTTATGATTTCCCTTCACTGAAACTAAGGGGCCTAGCCCGAACCATGAACAACAGCCCCAGACCATTATTCCTCCTCCACCAAACTTTACAGCTGGCACTAAGCACTGGGGAAGGTAGCGTTCTCCTGGCATCTGCCAAACCCAGATACTCCCATTGGACTGCCAGAGAACGTATTTCCACTGCTCCAGAGTCCAATGGCAGCGAGCATTACACCACTCCAGCAAACTCTTGGCATTGTGCATGGTGATCGTAGGCTTGTGTGCGGTTGCTCGGCCATGGAAACCCATTTCATGAAGCCCCCGACGAACAGTTCTTGTGCTGAAGTTGCTTCTTGAGAAAGTTTGGAACTCAGTAGTGAGTGTTGCAACCGAGGACAGACGATTTTTACACACTACGCTCTTCAACACTTGGTGGTCCCGTTCTGTGCGCTTGTGTGGTCTACCACTTCGCAGCTGAGACGTTGTTGCTCCTAGACGTTTCCACTTTACAATAACAGCGCTTACAATTGCCCGGGGCAGCTCTGGCAGGGCAGAAATTTGACAAACTGACTTGTTGGAAAGGTGGCATCCTATGATGGTGCCATGTTATAAGCCACTAAGCTCTTCAGTAAGGCAATTCTACTGCCAATGTTTGTCTATGGAGATTGCATGGCTGTGTGCTAAATTGTATACACCTGTTAGCAACGGGTGTGGCTGAAATAGCCGAATCCACTAACTTGAAGGGGTGTCCACATACTTTTGTATATATAGTGTATGTTGGGAATGAAACCAGGCTGGACCGCTTAATATCCTAGGCCAAATGGAATGTCTTTGAGATCATTGCCACACAATAAGAATCACTGTAAAGTCTTTGATAACCGATAATACCCTATCAACACTATCCCTGTACCTGTTTCAATGCCTAGCTAGCACACTGGTCATCTACAGTAATGTCCCAAAGAAAGTTCAACATGTAATGAAAAGAAGCCAAAAGAACAACACAACACACCCTAGCAGAGTCGAGCAAATCCCTTAGAACAGAAAGAAGAAGAACAAACATCCTAGAGTCAGTCATTAAAATCCCCCTGGTGGTGGTAGTTTAAATAGCATGTTTTCCTATGGAGGAGCGAGAGGGGGAGTGGAATAATGGAAGATGGACTCTGATACTCTGATCACAGTCATCTGGTTTCTTATCTTGGGGGACAACGGCGAAGGGTTGTTGCAGTGGAGGGCCGACGGAGAAATGTTGAAGGGGGATGTTAAGACCAGGAGGTCCAAGGGATCCAGGAAGTCCGGGGGGTGATGGAGGACCAGAAACCAGGGGGAGATGGAGGACCAGGAACCAGGGGGAGATGGAGGACCAGGAACCAGGGGGAGATGGAGGACCAGGAACCAGGGGGAGATGGAGGACCAGGAACCAGGGGGAGATGGAGGACCAAGAACCAGGGGGCGATGGAGGACCAGGAACCAGGGGGAGGTGGAGGACCAGGAACCAGGGGGAGATGGAGGACCAGGAACCAGGGGGCGATGGAGGACCAGGAACCAGGGGGCGATGGAGGACCAGGAACCAGGGGGCGATGGAGGACCGGGAACCAGGGGGCGATGGAGGAGGCAGGATGCTCATAAGCCTTGCTTGGCCAGGGCCATGGTGACGTCCTGGGCCAGTGTGGACAGCTGGGGGCAGTCCAGGAGGTTGAGGCTACCCGTGGAAGACACGTTGCTGAGACGGTGGGGGGATGTACCCCCGGTGCCACCTGGGGACAGGGTGATAACGTCTGCCCCGTGGTCCACGCGAGCCTTGGCCGTGTCACGGAACGTCAGCTTGTGGCTCTCGATCTGAGAAAGAGACAGAGAGAGGGGGGGGGGGGGGGTAACCATGGCCCATGTTGGAATCAAACCCACAACCCTGCTGTTGCCAGCACCATGCTCTAAACTACTAAGCCATCTATGTAAACCTAGGTCGTGTCCATTAGGGCATGCAACTGAACATGTTGTAAAACGTTTCGCAATCGAAAACGAAAATGAGGGTTTCTTATTGGAAAAGTCCAGGTAGTCCCTCCCTGTTTCAGTCTGTTTTCTTCTGTTTGGTGCCTAATGAACATGGCCCTGTACTGTCCTTTTACTGTAGACTGTCTCACCATGATTTGTCCTCCCCCGGGGGTGTGACTGGCGTTGGCCAGTGAGCCCACTTTGGCCTCGGCCTTGTCCTTGAAGTCCAGCTTCACACTCTCAATACGCACGTTACCACCCCCTGTAGGAGATGTAGAGAGGAAGGAGAGAGAAGAGGAATAGAGGAGGAGAGAGGAGAGGAAGAGAACATGGGAGAGGAGAAGAAGAGAAGAGAAGGAAGCGAGGAGAATAGAGGAGGAGAGAGGAGAAGAAGAGAGGAGAGAGGAGAAGAGAGAGGAGAAGAAGAGAAGAAGAGAGGAGAGAGGTGAAGAGAGAGGAGAAGAAGAGAAGAAGAGAGGAGAGAGGAGAGGAGTAGAAGAGAGGAGAGAGGAGAAGAGAGAGGAGAAGAAGAGAAGAAGAGAGGAGAAGTAAAGGATATGAATGAATCAATACTCATATAAACAGAAGCAATAGTTGAACTATGTAACTACACAGGACAAAATGCCTGTAGGAATAATATTCCATTGCTAATTAAACTACAGTTAGTGACTTAATAAAGCATAAACATGTAATATATGAAAGGGTAACTAGAAATGTATTGTTCTTATGCCCTGTTCATCCAAAAGATTGGAATACTCTCTCTATTAAATAATCACTCAATATTAATGAATCAACTAAAAAAGTGCTGATTACCTGGTCGGTGACGGATGTTGGACATTGATCCACATTTGGAGGTGATGTGGCTCAGGTCTATCTTCTTGGTGGTAATGTGGACCTGCGAGAGGCGCATTCAGACACTGTCTTATACTGCACTGAGGGAAGGGACTGCCACATTTTAGATCTGTAGGGCTGTAGGACAATACCTTGAAATGATGCGGAATTTACCATAATTTACGGTATTCTAATTATCTTCAATGAAAAATCATTAATAAAAATGCATACATTTAAGGAAGAATAGAAAGTAGCACTCAACAGGTTAATGACATCATCAATCTGTGAAACAAACTGCCTGAAGAATAGCGATCACTACAAAACCACTGTAAACCACCTCACTCAATAGAGACAGTTGGTAGACATCACACAAGACATCACTGACATCACACAATATGACACTGACATCACACAATATGACACTGACATCACACAATATGACACTGACATCACACAAGACGACACTGACATCACACAAGACGACACTGACATCACACAAGACTACACTGACATCACACAATATGACACTGACATCACACAAGACGACACTGACATCACACAAGACGACACTGACATCACACAATATGACACTGATATCACACAAGACGACACTGACATCACACAAGACGACACTGACATCACACAATTCGACACTGACATCACACAAGACATCACTGACATCACACAAGACGACACTGACATCACACAATACGACACTGACATCACACAAGACACCACTGACATCACACAAGACGACACTGACATCACACAAGATGACAATGACATCACACAAGACGACACTGACATCACACAAGACGACACTGACATCACACAAGACACCACTGACATCACACAAGACACCACTGACATCACACAAGACACCACTGACATCACACAAGACGACACTGACATCACACAAGATGACAATGACATCACACAAGACACCACTGACATCACACAAGACACCACTGACATCACACAAGACGACACTGACATCACACAAGATGACAATGACATCACACAAGACGACACTGACATCACCCAAGACACCACTGACATCACACAAGACACCACTGACATCACACAAGACGACACTGACATCACACAAGATGACAATGACATCACACAAGACACCACTGACATCACACAAGACACCACTGACATCACACAAGACGACACTGACATCACACAAGATGACAATGACATCACACAAGACGACACTGACATCACCCAAGACAACACTGACATCACACAATCAACTGAAACCAGTCAATCTACCACAATAAACCAATCAATATAGAACATCAAAGCAGACACTAACACAACAACAAGCACTAAACACATTGGCCGTGTTCCAGACAATCTGCAAAGCAGTCAGAACCATATTTCACTACGCCTGGGTAGATGTCAGCTTTGCAGACCTTCTGGAATGTGGCTATTGATTACATCACAGAGAACACCCGTCCTAAGTGACAAGTCAGAGAACAGGTGTTTTAATGGATCTTCAGTGTTTATTTTGATTCAGTCCATGATTCTAGATGAACAATAGGTGGGTGGGCCAGGTGTCCTTTGAGTGACGTCTCTGTCTGGTGTGACAGGATACATACAGTTGAAACGCTATGGTAAATGACTATGTTAAAAGACTATTTAAAGGTCTATGTTAAAATACTATTTTAGGATCGTTTTTGATGACCCTGTATGCACAGCCAGGGTACTGTACTGAAAACCACTACGAGGTTAGGTAGCTGTGCTTTGTGCCAAGACTAAACTGAAAACCACTACGAGGTTAGGTAGCTGTGCTTTGTGCCAAGACTAAACTGAAAACTGAGTAAGGAATATGATTAAAAAGCCAAATCGCCATGTCTTCATTAATCAAGACGCAAAGCAAAACAATAGAAAACACTGTCACAGTGATACCACGATTCACTATCCTCCATGCCTGTTGGTTAGTGAGTGAGAGGTTGGTTAGAGCAGGGTGTGTAGACACACTGTGTTGGTTAGTGAGTGAGAGGTTGGTTAGAGCAGGGTGTGTAGACACACTGTGTTGGTTAGTGAGTGAGAGGTTGGTTAGAGCAGGTAGACACACTGTGTTGAGACACTCACGTTTCCCCCGGTGGGTGCGTACTGGATTTTGTCCAGGGAGCCACACTTAGATTGGACATGGCTAAAGTCCAGTTTAACACTTGGAATGAAGACCTGAGGACGACAGCATCCATACTCTGTAACACTCAGACATTCATTCCTCTGTTTATTACAATTAGTTCATTCTGTGGTTTATTCACTAGCTCGCAAGCCCATTCAGTCAGTTATTCATTCACCCATTCATTCATCCATCCATCCATATATACATACATTAATTAATTAATGAATCCATCGATTCATTAATTCATTAATTCGTTCATTAACCCATCAATTAATTAATTCATTAATTCATTAACCCACCCAACCATTAATTAAACCATTCATCCCATCAATTCATTCCTTCATTCATTCTCCAATGGCATAGTTGGAGGACATAGTAGGAAGAGATAGTTGGAGGACATAGTTGGAGGAGATAGTTGGAGGAGATAGTTGTAGGACATAATTGGAGGACATAGTAGGAGGAGATAGTTGGAGGACATTGTAGGAGGAGATAGTAGGAGGAGATAGTTGGAGGACATAGTAGGAGGACATAGTTGGAGGACATAGTTGGAGGACATAGTAGCAGGACATAGTTGGAGGACATAGTAGGAGGACATCCTTGGAGGACATAGTAGCAGGACATAGTTGGAGGAGATAGTAGCAGGACATAGTTGGAGGACATAGTAGCAGGACATAGTAGCAGGACATAGTAGGAGGACATAGTTGGAGGACATAGTTGGAGGAGATAGTAGCAGGACATAGTTGGAGGAGATAGATATAATATAATAGGAACATGGGACATCAAAACGTTGTCGTTTTGACATCATTCTGCTACTCTGCTACTATTCTGTACCCTGTTTTGAAGAGAATTACCATGGTACATGAAGCACACACTTAATACAGACTAACAGATCAATTAGAGAAATACACAGTACCAATGAAACCAGAGGTAAGACAATGGACCGGGGACCACCTGAGAGAAAGGGTTGAGAAAACCCAGATAAAAGAGAGGAAAATCAAGGCAGGAATGATTATCCTTGGATCCACACTTTGATGAAACAAGTCCACCTTCTGGTTTAAAATCTCAATCTAAAAACCAACAAAAAACTGTATATGCCTCTTTATAAGATGTGTGAAAAGCTCAATGTGTAATTTTTGATTTATTTGTATCGATTTTATTGTCATTTAACAGACGCTCTTTTCCAGAGCGACTTACATGAGCAAAAAAGGTTAAATGCCTTGCTCAAGAGCACATCGACCAATGTTTTACCTAGTTGGCTCTAGGGATACGAACCAGCAACCTTTCAGTTACTGGCCCAACGCTCTTAACCGCTAGGCTATCTGCCACCCGGTACTCTTAACCGCTAGGCTATCTGCCACCCGGTACTCTTAACCGCTAGGCTATCTGCCGCCCGGTACTCTTAACCGCTAGGCTATCTGCCACCCGGTACTCTTAACCGCTAGGCTATCTGCCGCCCGGTACTCTTAACCGCTAGGCTATCTGCCGCCCGGTACTCTTAACCGCTAGGCTATCTGCCGCCCGGTACTCTTAACCGCTAGGCTATCTGCCGCCCTGTACTCTTAACCGCTAGGCTATCTGCCGCCCGGTACTCTTAACCGCGAGGCTATCTGCCGCCCGGTACTCTTAACCGCTAGGCTATCTGCCTGCCCGGTACTCTTAACCGCTAGGCTATCTGCCACCCGGTACTCTTAACCGCTAGGCTATCTGCCGCCCGGTACTCTTAACCGCTAGGCTATCTGCCACCCGGTACTCGCATTGACATTAGTACATACACTTGTATACTTGTAGAATCCATGCCGCGACATATACACAGAGTACAAAACATAAAGAACACCTTCCCAATATTGAGTTGAGGCTGTTCTTAAGGGTCATGCAGCGCATAAGGTCATCATTTCCAATGTTTTATTTTTTTTATTTAAGGTGCAAACACTTATCTGAAATACAGGACTGGCAAGACCTATACCGTGTAGCGATCACAAGAGACGTGGTTGGAATGAGACGTTAGCCAATGAATGAACACAAGCTGGTACGTCTCTGGAAAGGAGAACCCTGGCCTACAAACCTAGTATTTCATCAACCAGACTCTGACCTGGATTCTCCTGTCACCTGAGGACACACACCTGTGCCAATTAAACGCAGACAAACACAAGTGGGAATACACACAGTCAAACACGCATATAAATACACTCACACAAGTGGGAATACACACAGTCAAACACACACATAAATACATACACACAATACATGCACACACACACACCTGGGCTTTTCATCTAATTCGTTTTGCAGATTCTAAAGCTGCTAAAACATGACCATCTTTACAAGGTCAGTCAATGACAAAGCACCAGAGATTCTAAATATGCTGCCTAAATAGAGATCCTAAATATGCTGCCTAAATAGAGATTCTAAATATGCTGCCTAAATAGAGATTCTAAATATGCTTCCTAAATAGAGATCCTAAATATGCTGCCTAAATAGAGATTCTAAATATGCTGCCTAAATAGAGATTCTAAATATGCTGCCTAAATAGAGATTCTAAATATGCTGCCTAAATAGAGATTCTAAATATGCTGCCTAAATAGAGATTCTGAATAGAGTTCCTAAACTGCTGCCTAAATAGAGATTCTGAATAGAGTTCCTAAACTGCTGCCTAAATAGAGATTCTAAATATGCTGCCTAAATAGAGATTCTAAATATGCTGCCTAAATAGAGATTCTGAATAGAGTTCCTAAACTGCTGCCAAAATAGAGATTCTAAATATGCTGCCTAAATAGAGATTCTAAATATGCTGCCTAAATAGAGATTCTAAATATGCTGCCTAAATAGAGATTCTAAATATGCTGCCTAAATAAAGATTCTAAATAGAGATCCTAAATAGCTGCCTAAATAGAGATTCTAAATAGAGATCCTAAATATGCTGCCTAAATAGAGATTCTAAATATGCTGCCTAAATAGAGATTCTGAATAGAGTTCCTAAACTGCTGCCTAAATAGAGATTATAAATATGCTGCCTAAATAGAGATTCTAAATAGAGATCCTAAATAGCTGCCTAAATAGAGATTCTAAATATGCTGCTTAAATAGAGATTCTAAATAGAGATCCTAAACTGCTGCCTACAGCAAATACAAGTAGGTAGACTCATAGAGGGGTTACAGGTCACCACAAAATATTGCAGTGAAATCGCTGCACCAAAATAAAGATTTTCCATTGGAAGATAGAACTTATTGGATTCATTTTGAGATGTATAAATTATTCTGGGATTATTCTGGGGTGCATTATGTTTTCTCATTTTCACTGAGGCTGTGTTCCACTGAAGCCCTGAGCCTTC
>NC_048571.1:9856148-9863648 GCF_013265735.2 Oncorhynchus mykiss | reverse complement strand
GAGGCAGGCCTGGGCAGAGAGGACCTCTTTTCTGGAGTCCGGTAGGTACCCTCCTGTCACACACAACATGCAGGACATGTACGAGCACTTAGCAGACACAGATACAAACACCTGCCATATTCTAATAACAACATACCGAAAACACCCGATTGCTGAGAACTACATTACTTGTAATACCCAATTGTGTGATTGTGAGAATGAATGGACAAAAACGAATGAACATCTCTGACATAGTCGTTACGGAACATTAGAATATTACCAATATGGAATGAATTGCACCTACACAGGAAGGAGGGAGGGTACTGCTCTAAAGGGTGTGTATTTTCCTTTCCCCTCCTCCTCACCTTCTC
Source organism: Oncorhynchus mykiss (assembly GCF_013265735.2). Taxonomy (NCBI): domain Eukaryota; kingdom Metazoa; phylum Chordata; class Actinopteri; order Salmoniformes; family Salmonidae; genus Oncorhynchus; species Oncorhynchus mykiss. The sequence continues at coordinate 9,863,298 of NC_048571.1, read as the reverse complement.
TTCCCTCCGCCCCCGCCTCTGCAGTAAGGGTGAGTGGGAGTTTCTGCCTGAGCATGAGGAGGAGGGGCGTGGCCCGCATAACTCCGCCTCCACTAGTGGTTTGGGTTTAGTGTGGGAGCATGCAGAGTTGGGCCTGGGGGACAGATCCTCTACCCCCCTGGTCAGTCGATGGTTTTTTAAGGCGGTGCGTGTGAGGCTCTAGACGGTAGCCATGGCAATGCAGGTAGGATGAATGGATGAATGGATGGCATGCAGGACAGACAGAGAGATGGAAAAATAATAGACAGAATGACAGACAGGAGATGAGAGATGGGAAAATAATGAAATACAAAGACCGAAGACATATCGGAGGTGGGATGTCAGTGACAACACAATGAGACATCAATATATTCTAAATTACCATATGCAGTGTGTATTACTTACAGAGGTCCTTTCCCGGGATTGGTGGGTCACATTAAGAGGCTGCTGGTCCTCCGCGGCTGAGGAGAAAGAAAGAGAGAGAGAGAGAGAGAGAGGGAGAGAGAGGGAGGGACAGAGAGGGAAGAGAGAGAAGGATACAGGAAGAGAGGAAGGGACAGAGAGGAAAGAGAGAGAGAGAGAACCAGAGAGAGAGAGAGAGAGAGAGAAAGAGAGAGAGAGAGAAAGGGAGAGAGAGACCGAGAAAGAGAGACAGGGAGGAGAGAGAGAGAGAGAGAGAAGAGAGAGCGAGAGAGAGAGAGAATAATCAACTGTCAGGGCTAGGCCAGCAGAGGGTGATATCAGCCAACAGAAACACACAGCAGCAGCAATGAGTAGAGGGAATGCAGCAGACACCAGATACCAGAGAAGACGACAACCCATCAATAATCTCAAACACTCGAACACACACACAGTCCACACACACAGCCAGTGCACTCTATCTTTAACCACTGAATCAGAAAACGTTCTAATGCAGAAGTGATGCATTCTTACTGCAAATCTTCAAGGAAGCATTTTCGTCGGGCTAATTTGTTCCTGACCAAATTCACCTATATTTCAGTTCACACAGCAGCACCCCAGTCAGACACCTGCCAGTCACTTCTATCAAACAGAAGAGCAAGGTATAGTACTGTGGCTCAAGACAAAAACCATCCAAGCTAGCACACTTGGTTCCTTGGAAGTTGGGGGAACGTGCGTTTTTGGTTTCCCATTGGTTCTGGGAACGAAGCCATAAGTATTCTGACTGGTAAAACTGAATGTTTTTTTTAAACATTCTGAGAATGGAAGTGAACATTTTGCCTCCTCTGGGTTTGCTGGAGGTTCTGAGAACGCTTTAGTCTAGTTCCTTGAAAGTTTTATTCTGATGTTTTATAACAATTTTTTGTTGTTGAAATTTTTGAATAGCTTCCTTAAAACATTCACTCAATGTTTCAATATGATTTTAACAAAACTGCTAGATTATTTGGGTTCACTTTTTGGAACTCCAAGCATGCAGAAATTGATTTCCTTTGGCATTAATCATGCAAACACATTGTGACACAGCATCAGTGAGATTCAAACCTATAATCAACTGTTCTCTATCCATAGAATTAGTCCACTGCGCCACCAGCCTGCCATGTTTTTTTTACACATACAAAAAATTCAAACAGACCCCATTACGTTGATGCAAACAGACCCCATTACGTTGATGCAAACAGACCCCATTATGTTGATGCAAACAGACCCCATTACGTTGATGCAAACAGACCCCATTATGTTGATGCAAACAGACCCCATTATGTTGATGCTGAGAACGGAAGGTATATGTTTTAAATAACATTCTTAGAACCTTCTCTAAAGTATTCTTGTGGTTTTTCCAGGATGTTTTCTTAACGTCCTCTGAACAATTTTATGACATAACTTTAAATAGAACCATGAGCATAGAACTATTTAGAGAGGTTCCCAATGTCAAATCTGTTAAAGAACATTACTAGAACATTATCAAAATTGAAATTAAATGTAACGATGTTTGAACTTTTAGGAAACGTTCTGTTAAAGCAATGAAATACCAAGAAAATTATGGGGGTTTTTGGTCAAGTTCCTTAAATGTGCTGAGAATGTTCTAAATCCAAGGAACTACCCTGCACCATTCCCAGAACGTTAAGGGGAGGATGAATGCCCTCACCAAGCTCTAAGAAACATACGGTTCTCAGAACGTTATGTGCTAGCTGGGATAGTGGCACATGGTCCTCACAAAGCACAACCATAGTAGCACATTGTCCTCACAAAGCACAAACACTCCCCAAACACGAAGCTTACAGCTTGGACGAGCATAATGCAACATGATCCCGTGATTCTCAAAAACAAAACATCAAAATAAAGACCAATACAGTAATAAAATGAGAGAGAAAAAATCATGAACAACAGAGAAACATCTTGCGATGGGTCTGCAGTGCACATTCTGTTTTTGGCCAGCTACATTGCATCGGTTTCCCTGCTGTGAGGACGGTAGGTAGGTCACCTGGTGGCTTGCGTCTAGCAGAGCCGTGGTGCGAAGCAGGTCTAGCTTGTCTGAACGTAGCAGCTTTGACTACAATCCTCCGAGTGGGAGAGCGACACTGGAGGACTGATACCTTACACTGTTCAGTTCTCTTCGTCCCCGCTAGCAGAGAGGGAAGACAGGGTTAACAACAGGAAGGAAGTGGACATCTGTTGTCATTACAGCGTGGTGCAATTTCCATTTAATCAACACACAGTATGGGTCTCAAGACCACGAAGAGGTGGTAACATTGTCATTTACAAACTGTGTAATAAAACTCAAACAAATCCTTGCCAGTGCAATTTAAAATATTTCCATGACAGAAGTGATGTTCAGCAGTACCACAGATATATACAGTAAATAACACAGAATAACATGGACAATCTAACATTCTAGATCTAGAAACCTTTTTTCTTCTTCTCTTCCTCCTTTGGACGACGACTGACGGGCTCTCTGCGGTTGAGTTTGCGCTCGGGGGTGGAGGTGCGCCCCTGTCCTCTGCCGGGGGGGCGTTTATTAGAGGGTCTCTCTACCAGGGGAGTCTTGACAGGACTCTGTGTTTTGGGCAGAGCTTCAATCTGCTCTGTCATTACGCTTCTGTCATCATCTGCAGCATAGGGAGTGAGATAGGACAGGAGGGCTAAGCCCACATACACCTGGCCCATATGTCCTATATTCAACATGATCTATATTGAATAGAATGGACCATCTGGGTATAAAGTTGCATTTCAAGATTTCCACGATATAGATTGTGTATTGTTGTTCATAGTCCAGTTAAAACGCTTGTTTATTGTTGTGTGAGTTACGCAAGCAAAAACATGTGAAGCTAACATTTTGCATTTACATTGTTAGAATTGCATGCACATTTTGGGACTACTACCTTGTGAGTCCACCCAGCAACTCTCGCTGTCTAACATGGAGACGTCCATGGTGGTCTCATCGAGAGCGGTGGTCTCGCTGGTCTGGCTCCGCAGTACGTCTGAGGTCTCCGTCTCCTCGCGACTGGAAGCCTTCATCTCAACTTCCTGCTCCACTTCAGTGGACTCCTCCTCTTCCTGCAGCACCACCCCTTCTTTATCCTCCACTTTATTCTTCTCTTTCTCTGCCTCCTTTCCATCGAGGGTTTGTGGCTTGTCGTTTTCAGAGCAGGCAGATAGATGAGAGATGCGATCGGCATAATCCCCTTCATCAATGGTTGGGGCAGTAGCATCACATGATTCGTTATCCCCAGCAACAGCAGACTCCAAATCTTTAGGATTTTCAACAATCACCTCCTCCGCCCCACCCACCACCCTCACCTCTTCTGCCACCTCCTCCTGCTTCTCCATAGGGTGACTCTCTTGCTCTTTCTCCTTGAGGAGCACAGGAGGGCCTTCAACTTCCTCCAAGACTTCCTCAGCTACTTCTATATCGTCTTCCTCCTCCTCTTCCTCAACTTGTGCCTGAGGTATGACTATAACTGGAGAACTTCCAGAAACACTTTTCTCTGAACTTTTCTCTTCTAGTTGCTCTGTGGCTTCCTCCACATCTGCAGTGCTCACGTTAGAGGGTGTTGGTGATGTTTCTTCAGCTTTGGTCTTGGCCTCTTCTTTTGGAACGACAGCCTCCGCTGGTACTGTTGACACCTCTGGTTCACTTTCACGCTTCTTCTCCTGCGCATTGATGATCTCCACTAATGATTCAGGTGATGATGTCATGGGTTCTTTTTTCTTTTCTCTCTCCAGTCCTCGAACATCCTTTGGCTGTAAGTCTTCAACAGCATTCTCATGGTCTGGGTCTGAGGTCTCCTCCACTTTCTCCATCTCTGGCTTTTTAAGACCAGTCTTCTGACTCTTCCCAATCCTTGCTGATGCCACCTCTACTTTGACTTCCGCTGTAACTGCCTCAACTTTGGTTCCCTCCACAGCGGCAGCCTTTTTTGCTGGAGACTCAGGGGTTGCAAAAAGCTTGGTGTCCTTCACCTCAGTGCCAAAAGTAAATGCGAAGTCTGGTGGGATGGGGGACGCTTCTCTGGAGAGGTCCTGCTCCAACTCTACCTCAGGAATGGCTTGGGTTTTGATGTCCCCGGGAAGACCGCTCTCCAGCCGGAACTCTGTCAGTTTGTCTTTGGATGGAGCCACAGGGATCCTCAGACGATCCGGTTTGACACCTGCCGTGACAGCTCTTTCAAGCACCAAAGTTGGCTTAACCGTTCCTCCAACCGATTCCTCTGCCTGGTTTGTTTTTTGCGGTGCCAGCTTTTGCTCGCCCTCTTCCGCAATGGCTCCCAGTTCCTCGTCACTGTCCCCTTCAGTCACTGTGGGGAACCGTTGGTGTGGGGAGCCCACTGGGCTGTGCAGATCGGCAGGCGAGGGCATGGGACCAGAGTACTCACTAAACACGCAGTAACCACGCTCCTCCTGCTGGCTCTCCTCTCCACCCACCACCCTGGGCGTCTGCTGGTTCCCCAGCACCAGCTTGGCCAGAGAACTGCCCACCAGAGCAGCAGATGGACAGGCAGGGACAGACCTCCTTCTATTATGCTGGTCCAGCTCCCTCTTCTCCAGGGTGGGTTTGGGCTTAACACCGGCTAGGTCCAGCATCTCAGGAAGGTCGTTGGATGGGTCATTCAAATGGGTGTAGTGTTGCTTCATGGGTGAGAGTGACAACTCAGGAGAACACATTGTCTTAGAGGTGGTGTCTTCAGGTAGATCCGTGGAGGTTTCAGTGGTAGGGACTGGGAGAGCTATCTCTGGAGTCACAGGAAGTAACTGTCTCTCTAATGTTACTAATGGGGTGGTTACAGGAAGGTAGCCTGTGGTTTCATCCAGGCTTCCGGAAGAGACCTCTGTAAGAGATGAGAGCTTCGACTGGTTTTGCTCTCCTGCTTGACCCATTGAGCCAATAGCAAAATTCAGAGAAAGACTTCTGTGTTCCAATGACAATTTGCCAGGTGACAGCCTAGTACACACATCCTTCCTCTTAGGGAGATCCTCTAGCTTGTCCATGGCACTGTCACTCAACGTTATGCTGGATATTGTCTGTTCTGGTGCTGAATCGCTTATTTTAATGTCTGAATCGGCCTCCAGAACCTCCTCTGAGGGCTTCTTCTGGCTGACAGCACTGAGCTCATAGTAACCCTCACCACGTTCTCCTGGTTTTCCAGTATCCCTTTGTGTAGAGGTCTCAAAGTAGGCCGTCATACCTGACTCATCTTTTGAAGCAACTCCAGACTTACCTTCCGAACTCTGCTTGTCTTTTAGACTATCTGCAGCAGATATGTGTGCCTCCTGCTTTGGGTTTTCTCCATCACTGACATTACTTTGAGGAGTCTCTTCAATCTTCTCAGTCTCAAATGACAATGGCCTGGCGGTCGATTGTCCTAGACTCAGCATTCTTTTCTCAGTTTTCTCTGATGTGATCTCTTTCTCCTCACGAACGCTCTGAAGGTTTGCTGACTTACTGGGTGTAACATAAGCATCATTTTCCTCCTCTTCCTCAATGTAATCTTTCAGGGGCTCATATACAACTGAAAGAGGAACTGAGTCGAGCTCTTCAACCGAGGGCTGTTTCTCAGCGGTGGTCTTGGGCTCCGGAAGGTATTCCATCTTAGGAACCACACTAGTGGTAATTCCAGTCCCTTGCCCCTTTTCTGGTTCCACTAAAGGCTGAACCGTTTTCTCGGGTTCTGTGGGGGTAGGATCAGTTAGAGATTTGTTTTTGGGGGAACCAGTGGAGAACTCAGCGATGGACACAGTGCTCTCTGCTCCCTCGGGTGTTTCTCTCTCTGTGGTGGGGGCCACCGGGCTCTGCGGAGGGGGTGCCCCCTGTGGATGCTCCTCTGCCATGGCAGGATTGTCGGAACGAGGCTTCTCTGGGTTCACCGGCAGGTCTGCAAGTAAATCTGCAGTGGTCTGTGCTGCTGATGAGTACACTAGCTCAGCGTTCTTTCTTTCTTTGCAGTGTCCACATGCTACAGCCAGCACAGACAAGCAAAGCCCTCTTCATATGGAGAGCTGTCCATCAAGCACAATGTAGGGCACACAGCAATACTATCTCTGGCCACTGGGAGCATGATTGCAGCACAGTTCAGTTCCATGACATTGGGATGGTGTGCAGGAACAGAATGACTGAATGAAGAGCACGATTTGAATGACATGGGATATTTAGAATGAATCTGAAATATTCAAGAAGATATTGGCACTTTAAGTAAACTTGAATTACTGTGCTACCTTGCGAGGATATCCTATGTGCTGAATGAATAGAGGATACAATGAATGTAACATGTTTCATATCGACTATATATAAATCACATTTTATGATATTGATTCTAACTACAAACTAAGACGAGTAAATGTTTAGGAAGATCTTACTGAAGGATGAAAATGTAGAAATGTTCAATCAATGAAGGTGAATATAACTCAGTGAGTATAACTCAGTGTCAGAGAGAATAGAGATAATTGAAAAACAGTGTTGTATCTAGTACTTCCTACATTATTGCTGGTTTACATTGATGTCAGATGAAATGACAGCAACATGAAACTGAATGCAAATAATACAGACACAATTGAACACAATGTACCAAGGCCAAAAACAAAACCCCACGGAGGGGGAAAAAACGGATTCGCAATGAATCTTTACAATACAATACACCTGACATTCAAAACATTTACCGTCTCATTTGCAATGTAGCTG
>NC_048571.1:9846148-9851148 GCF_013265735.2 Oncorhynchus mykiss | reverse complement strand
GACCAGTGTTCCATTATTAAAGTGACCAGTGTTCCATTATTAAAGTGACCAGTGTTCCATTATTAAAGTGACCAGTGTTCCATAATTAAAGTGACCAATGTGATATATAGACATTATGGACAGTTTGTGAGTAGAATATGTAGTAATCTGTAGAATATGTAGGATAGAATAGTATATGTACAGCAATAGTTGAATAAAATGGCCTTGACTAGAATACAATATGTCCACATGAAATGGGTGAAACAGTATGTAAACATTATTAAAGTGACCAGTGTTCCATTATTAAAGTGACCAGTGTTCCATTATTAAAGTGACTAGTGTTCCATTATTAAAGTGACCAGTGTTCCATTATTAAAGTGACTAGTGTTCCATTATTAAAGTGACCAGTGTTCCATTATTAAAGTGACCAGTGTTCCATTATTATAGTGACCAGTGTTCCATTATTAAAGTGACCAGTGTTCCATAATTAAAGTGACCAATGTGATATATAGACATTATGGACAGTATGTGAGTAGAATATGTAGTAATCTGTAGAATATGTAGGATAGAATAGTATATGTACAGCAATAGTTGAATAAAATGGCCTTGACTAGAATACAATATGTCCATATGAAATGGGTGAAACAGTATGTAAACATTATTAAAGTGACCAGTGTTCCATTATTAAAGTGACCAGTGTTCCATTATTAAAGTGACCAGTGTTCCATTATTAAAGTGACCAGTGTTCCATTATTAAAGTGACCAGTGTTCCATTATTAAAGTGACCAGTGTTCCATTATTAAAGTGACCAGTGTTCCATTATTAAAGTGACTAGTGTTCCATTATTAAAGTGACCAGTGTTCCATTATTAAAGTGACCAGTGTTCCATTATTATAGTGACCAGTGTTCCATAATTAAAGTGACCAGTGTTCCATTATTAAAGTGACCAGTGTTCCATTATTAAAGTGACTAGTGTTCCATAATTAAAGTGACCAGTGTTCCATAATTAAAGTGACCAGTGTTCCATAATTAAAGTGACCAGTGTTCCATTATTAAAGTGACTAGTGTTCCATTATTAAAGTGACCAGTGTTCCATTATTAAAGTGACCAGTGTTCCATTATTAAAGTGACCAGTGTTCCATAATTAAAGTGACCAGTGTTCCATTATTAAAGTGACCAGTGTTCCATTATTAAAGTGACTAGTGTTCCATTATTAAAGTGACCAGTGTTCCATAATTAAAGTGACCAGTGTTCCATTATTAAAGTGACCAATGTTCCATTATTAAAGTGACCAATGTTCCATTATTAAAGTGACCAGTGTTCCATTATTAAAGTGACCAGTGTTCCATTATTAAAGTGACCAGTGTTCCATTATTAAAGTGACTAGTGTTCCATTATTAAAGTGACCAGTGTTCCATTATTAAAGTGACCAGTGTTCCATTATTAAAGTGACCAGTGTTCCATTATTAAAGTGACCAATGTTCCATTATTAAAGTGACCAGTGTTCCATTATTAAAGTGACCAGTGTTCCATTATTAAAGTGACCAGTGTTCCATTATTAAAGTGACTAGTGTTCCATTATTAAAGTGACCAGTGTTCCATTATTAAAGTGACCAGTGTTCCATTATTAAAGTGACCAGTGTTCCATTATTAAAGTGACCAGTGTTCCATTATTAAAGTGACCAGTGTTCCATTATTAAAGTGACCAGTGTTCCATTATTAAAGTGACCAGTGTTCCATTATTAAAGTGACCAATGTTCCATTATTAAAGTGACCAGTGTTCCATTATTAAAGTGACCAGTGTTCCATTATTAAAGTGACTAGTGTTCCATTATTAAAGTGACCAGTGTTCCATTATTAAAGTGACCAGTGTTCCATTATTAAAGTGACCAGTGTTCCATTATTAAAGTGACCAGTGTTCCATTATTAAAGTGACCAGTGTTCCATTATTAAAGTGACCAGTGTTCCATTATTAAAGTGACCAGTGTTCCATTATTAAAGTGACTAGTGTTCCATTATTAAAGTGACCAGTGTTCCATTATTAAAGTGACCAGTGTTCCATTATTAAAGTGACTAGTGTTCCATTATTAAAGTGACCAGTGTTCCATTATTAAAGTGACCAGTGTTCCATTATGAAAGTGACTAGTGTTCCATTATTAAAGTGACCAGTGTTCCATTATTAAAGTGACTAGTGTTCCATTATTAAAGTGACCAGTGTTCCATTATTAAAGTGACCAGTGTTCCATAATTAAAGTGACCAGTGTTCCATTATTAAAGTGACCAGTGTTCCATTATTAAAGTGACTAGTGTTCCATTATTAAAGTGACCAGTGTTCCATTATTAAAGTGACCAATGTTCCATTATTAAAGTGACCAGTGTTCCATTATTAAAGTGACCAGTGTTCCATTATTAAAGTGACCATTGTTCCATTATTAAAGTGACCAGTGTTCCATTATTAAAGTGACCAGTGTTCCATTATTAAAGTGACCAGTGTTCCATGATTAAAGTGACCAATGTTCCATTATTAAAGTGACCAGTGTTCCATTATTAAAGTGACCAGTGCAGGGTTGAGTCACCGGGTAGTAGCCGGCTAGTGACAAGCAAAACACAGACACAAAGACAGGGAAACCAGTACCAGTTGACCCATGCAAAGAAAAGACATGGCTGAGATAAATAAAGAAGGGAAGAAAAAGGAAGGAGTAGAAGAGCCGGTCCCATCATGCATCATCAACACCCAGACGAAGGTAAGGTGTGTGAGTGTGTTACCTCCCAACTGATATACACCTATCACTCCTGTCACGCACACACACACTCATCCTCTCACCCTGTCTCAAGAGTGTGTGTGTGTGTGTGTGTGTGTGTGTGTGTGTGTGTGTGTGTGTGTGTGTGTGTGTGTGTGTGTGTGTGTGTGTGTGTGTGTGTGTGTGTGTGTGTGTGTGTGTGTGTGTGTGTGTGTGTGTGTGTGTGTGTGTGCTTGCGTGTTTGTGCACGTGGACAAGCCTCTGTGTGCATACTTTGCTCCATGGGTCCGATCTGCTCTGCCGACGGAGAGGGGGGAGGGGAGGGTGGCAGGTTGGCAGAGTCCTCCACTGTGAAGGGAAAGAGACAGACAATATGTTGTCCTCACTGGTAAGTCAAGGCAATTGTTGTCAGTAAGTATGCATGGCATAGTCACATGACCTGTAACATCACCCTAATGAAATGTGTTTAAAGCCACAGTCTGGGATTAGAAAACAGAACAAAATGGTGCCACATTTGTTCTGGTACCACATCTGAGGGATTAGGACAGGGAAGTGGAACCCCTCTGAAATGGGATGTGTAGATGGATGTACCAAACCCAGACATCTGAGGGATTAGGACAGGGAGGTGGAACCCCTCTGAAATGGGATGTGTAGATGGATGTACCAAACCCAGACATCTGAGGGATTAGGACAGGGAAGTGGAACCTCTCTGAAATGGGATGTGTAGATGGATGTACCAAACCCAGACATCTGAGGGATTAGGACAGGGGGGTGGAACCCCTCTGAAATGGGATGTGTAGATGGATGTACCAAACCCAGACATCTGAGGGATTAGGACAGGGAAGTGGAACCCCTCTGAAATGGGATGTGTAGATGGATGTACCAAACCCAGACATTTAAGGGATTAGGACAGGGAAGTGGAACCCCTCTGAAATGGGATGTGTAGATGGATGTACCAAACCCAGACATCTGAGGGATTAGAACAGGGAAGTGGAACCCCTCTGAAATGGGATGTGTAGATGGATGTACCAAACCCAGACATCTGAGGGATTAGGACAGGGAAGTGGAACCCCTCTGAAATGGGATGTGTAGATGGATGTACCAAACCCAGACATTTAAGGGATTAGGACAGGGAGGTGGAACCCCTCTGAAATGGGATGTGTAGATGGATGTACCAAACCCAGACATCTGAGGGATTAGGACAGGGAAGTGGAACCCCTCTGAAATGGGATGTGTAGATGGATGTACCAAACCCAGACATTTGAGGGATTAGGACAGGGAAGTGGAACCCCTCTGAAATGGGATGTGTAGATGGATGTACCAAACCCAGACATCTGAGGGATTAGGACAGGGAAGTGGAACCCCTCTGAAATGGGATGTGTAGATGAATGTACCAAACCCAGACATCTGAGGGATTAGGACAGGGAGGTGGAACCCCTCTGAAACGGGATGTGTAGATGGATGTACCAAACCCAGACATCTGAGGGATTAGGACAGGGAAGTGGAACCCCTCTGAAATGGGATGTGTAGATGGATGTACCAAACCCAGACATCTGAGGGATTAGGACAGGGAAGTGGAACCCCTCTGAAATGGGATGTGTAGATGGATGTACCAAACCCAGACATCTGAGGGATTAGGACAGGGAGGTGGAACCCCTCTGAAACGGGATGTGTAGATGGATGTACCAAACCCAGACATCTGAGGGATTAGAACAGGGAAGTGGAACCCCTCTGAAATGGGATGTGTAGATGGATGTACCAAACCCAGACATCTGAGGGATTAGGACAGGGAAGTGGAACCCCTCTGAAATGGGATGTGTAGATGGATGTACCAAACCCAGACTGTAGCTTTAACAAGCGGCAGAGAGCACCGGCACAACGTCAGTCACAGCTAAAGACGATCCTAACAGCCAAACGGCACCAACAGCACAATGATGATGTAATGGTACAGCCAGGGAAAGAGGCTTGACAGACACTTTATCTTACCCTGCAGTATGTCCCATGCCACTCGCGGGGGCCAGCGGACGTTGGCTACTGTAGCCTGGTATGAGGCTATCAGTGTGATAGTAGTGCGTCATACCCTTTTCACACTTATCTTTCCACCCTGACACGGCTCTGCTCAGTAGTGTGAAACAAGGTATTGTAGGGAACTCTGTCACTAAGGCATACCTGAGGACAGTCTCCTAGTAGAGTCCTGCTTGTCCTGCTCCTGCTTGAGCACTGCCACCGCCTCTGCTGTCACCTTCTCAACTATACGGGCTGACACTTGCTCTGCACGCG
>NC_048571.1:9821148-9841148 GCF_013265735.2 Oncorhynchus mykiss | reverse complement strand
GGCTATCCTGTTCTCAAAAGGCTTTTGCCTTTGTCATATGAGGATGAAGAGGTAGTTGAGGGAAGGTTATTACAAGTTAGGTATGAAAACATCACTATGTGTATATAAATGTATATGCCCCAGAAGTGGCAGAGACATCAAATACCATTGAGAAATGTAACACTAAGGATGATTTATTTATTGCTGTGGATTTTAACTGCACAGTCAGCGATTTAGACAGAAACCACAAAGAACCTCATTTAGCCTCAAGGACTTTTTAAAAACGCCTTATTGTAACACATGAACTGTGATATTTTGCAGAGCCAACATGGAGGCACGAGACAGTACACATGGGCCTAAATGAGAGAGAACACAATCTCTCTGGGAGAGGTGGAGAGGTTTCTGGGAGAGGTGGAGAGGTTTCTGGGAGAGGTGGGAGAGGTGGAGAGGTGGAGAGGTTTCTGGGAGAGGTGGAGAGGTTTCTGGGAGAGGTGGGAGAGGTGGAGAGGTTTCTGGGAGAGGTGGAGAGGTTTCTGGGAGAGGTGGAGAGGTTTCTGGGAGAGGTGGAGAGTTTCTGGGAGAGGTGGGAGAGGTGGAGAGGTGGCGAGGTTTCTGGGAGAGGTGGAGAGGTTTCTGGGAGAGGTGGGAGAGGTGGAGAGGTTTCTGGGAGAGGTGGAGAGGTTTCTGGGAGAGGTGGAGAGGTTTCTGGGAGAGGTGGAGAGTTTCTGGGAGAGGTGGGAGAGGTTTCTGGGAGAGGTGGGAGAGGTGGAGAGATGGAGAGGTTTCTGGGAGAGGTGGAGAGGTTTCTGGGAGAGGTGGAGAGGTGGAGAGATTTCTGGGAGAGATGGAGAGGTGGAGAGGTTTCTGGGAGAGATGGAGAGATGGAGAGATTTCTGGGAGAGGTAGAGAGGTGGAGAGGTGGAGAGGTTTCTGGGAGAGGTGGAGAGGTTTCTGGGAGAGGTGGAGAGATGGAGAGATTTCTGGGAGAGGTGGAGAGGTTTCTGTGAGAGATGGAGAGGAGAGGTGGAGGGGTGGAGAGGTTTCTGGGAGAGGTGGAGAGGTGGGCGAGGTGGAGGGGTGGATAGGTTTCTGGGAGAGGTGGAGAGGTGGAGAGGTGGAGGGGAGAGGTGGAGAGGTTTCTGGGAGAGATTGGAGAGGAGAGGTGGAGGGGTGGAGAGGTTTCTGGGAGAGGTGGAGGGGCGGAGAGGTTTCTGGGAGAGGTGGATAGGTTTCTGGGAGAGGTGGAGAGGTGGAGAGGTTTCTGGGAGAGGTGGAGAGGTTTCTGAGAGAGGTGGAGAGGTGGAGGGGAGAGCTGGAGGGGTGGAGATGTTTCTGGGAGAGGTGGCGAGGTTTCTGGGAGAGATGGAGAGGTGGAGAGGTCTCTGGGAGAGGTGGAGAGGTTTCTGAGAGAGGTGGAGAGGTGGATAGGTTTCTGGGATAGGTGGAGAGGTTTCTGGGAGAGGTGGAGAGGTGGAGAGATGGAGAGGTGGAGAGATTTCTGGGAGAGGTGGAGAGGTGGATGGGAGAGGTGGAGCAGGGAGAGGTGGAGGGGAGAGGTGAAGGGGAGGTGGAGAGGTTTCTGGGAGTGGTGGAGAGGTTTCTGGGAGAGGTGGAGAGGTTTCTGGGAGAGGTGGAGAGGTGGAGAGGTTTCTGGGAGAGGTGGAAAGGTGGAGATGTTTCTGGGAGAGGTGGAGAGTTTTCTGGGCGAGTTGGAGAGGTTTCTGGGAGAGGTGGAGAGGTGGAGAGGTTTCTGGGAGAGGTGGAGAGGTGGAGAGGTGGAGACGTTTCTGGGAGAGGTGGAGAGGTTTCTGGGAGAGGTGGAGAGGTTTCTGGGAGAGGTGGAGCGGCGGAGAGGTTTCTGGGAGAGGTGGGGAGGTTTCTGGTAGAGGTGAAGAGGTTTCTGGGAGAGGTGGAGAGGTTTCTGGGAGAGGTGGAGAGGTGGAGGGGTGGAGAGGTTTCTGGGAGAGGTGGAGGTCTCAAAAGGACAATCCCTTCAACAGTGGTAGGATATAGGGAAAATCCAGATTCAAAAATGTTGTAATAAATACACGATGAATGTCACCAGAGATATCATGAGATCAAATTTTTGTTCTTTTTTTATTTTACCTTTATTTACTGTAACTAGGCAAGTCAGTTAAGAACAAATTCTTATTTTCAATGTTCAATGAATGCTTTAGAGTCTGAAATAGTGGAAATCCTGACGTTAGTTGAGCCCACAGGAGATCGAGGCCATGCTCAGGCCCTCAAGAGGAAAAAAGCCACATTGGCAGACCTGCTGGGTATCAGAGCACAGGGGGCATTGGTGAAACTGAGAAGTACGTTTCAGGGAATCTCTGAAATGGATGCCTAATCCAAATTTTTCTTTGGTTTAGAGAAAGATAATGGACAAAGCAGAATTATTAATTGCCTCAAATCAGCTGTTGGACAGGAGCTCACTAGCCCTAGTGAAATTAGAAAGAGGGCAGTAGAGTTATATGCTGAGCTCTACAAGTGGGAGGACAAAGAGGATATAACAGTGACACAACAGTTTCTTGATGGGCTCTCACAGGTGGCTGCAGAAGCTCAGGTTGAGCTTTAGCAACCATTGTCTTTGTAGAAGCTACACACTGCATTGGAAAATGGCATGGAAAATGGAAGGGCACTGGGCATTGATGGGCTTTAGTTTGACCGGAGGGTTACTACCGATAAACTGCAGATGGGCTGTCCTCCCTACTGCCAAAAAAGGGTGACCCTAGGGAGGTGAAGAACTGGAGGCCGGTGGCCTTAATGTACACTGATTATAAGATCCTGTCCAAGGCTTTGTCCAACAGGCTGAGGGAGGTGATGTGGCAAATCATACACACGGACCAGTCCTTCTGTGTTCCCGGCAGGCAGATAGAGGATAACATCTCTAGGGACGTCTCTAGGGCTATTGGGTTGAATGCTGGTCTAATTTCAATTGATCAGGTGAAGGAAATTTGACTGAGTTGAACATCAATACTTATGGCACACCTTTGAGGATTTTGGTTTCAGCTCTGGTTTTATTGCCATGATCAGGGTGATATATGGTGACATTGAAAGTGTATTGAAAAGTGTGTAGAGGTATTAGGCAGGGGTGTTTGTTGTCGGGAATGTTATATGTCATCGCTATAGAGCCACTACTAAATAGCATTAGAAGTCGCATTGAAGGAGTGTACAGTACTTTTCAGGGGATATTCCTCCTGTTCGTCTCTCTGCCTATGCTTATGATGTAGTTATTTTAGTGAAAAATCAAGCGGAGGTTGATAGTTTGAGTCTCGTGGTTGATCGGTTTAGGGGAATATCCTCTGCAAAGATAAATTGGGGGAAATGGTCTGGAGGGATCATGGGTTTGCAGGGGGGCTGGAATGGTGTAAGGGAAGTTTTAAGTATCTTGTAGTGTAGATAGGGGATGAGGGGACAATGGAAAACAATGTAATGGGGAGGTTGAAATGGTGGAAGAGAGGATGAGGAGATGGCATTGGTTGTTATCTCATATGTCACTATTATTGTTAACAATGTGGTTGGAGTATAATAAAGGTGTCCAGAAGAGAGATTTTTTTTTAAATACTTGAGTATAAAATAAAGGTTTTATAACAACTCAAACTCCTCTCTCTCTCACCCCTTCCCCCCGCTCTCTCTCTCTCTCTCTAACCCCCCTTCCCCTCTCTCTCACCTTCCCTTCCCCCCCCCCCCCCCTCCCCCCCTCCCCCCCCCCCCCCCCCCCCCCCCCCCCCCCCCCCTCTCTCTCTCTCTGCGGTCCTGGCAGTGTAGAAAGGAGTTCAGTAAACTAGGCCAATATATGCTGTAGTGGAGTGGAAGGAGGTGGTTGAGAGGATGAGATCTCTCTGTGTGATCAACAGAGGAAAGAAAAGCCCTACTGCGACACACACAGAGTGAGAGAGAGAGTGAGAGAGAGAATCGAAGCCAAAGGAATGTCTAGCCTGGCTGTTGCTAAGGAGAAAGTGTGGCTTGCTGAGTCTACCTTTACAGTACACCACTAGGGAGATGATGAGTAATTAGCATCTCATTGACCTGATAAGGAAAGGCTGTTTCCATATCATTGTGATCCAGTCATGCTAACATTATCTGACTCCCCCCTCCCTGTCCCCCTGTCCATGCTCACCCCTCATTACAGCACAAAAACACTCAAACAAGCAGCGCGAGAAAGAGGGATAGTGCCTAACTGTCTAACAGTCTAATACCTCACATTCCATTAGAAGCTGGCGGAAAATCTCTTTTCATTCCTTTGTACTGTGAGATGAGACGATATCAGACACACATAGAAAGGACGATCATAACCAGAAAATCAGCTTTTCTTCCTGTCATCTCTGTTCCTTTTTTCTCCATATAAGCCTTAGTAAACAGTGCAGGCGGTATGCAGGCCAGGGGACATCAGAATGTCCTGTCCTATCACTTCTAACACTGACTGGTCAGACTGGGCTAGTTCTCCCTGGTTGGAACATGCAGGGTCTGGCTATCATATGTCAGCAGAAACAGTACACAGAGTGAGGGATAGGAGAGAGAGAGCTAGAGAGAGAGAAATATTGATGGTTGGATGAAGATGGTTTGCTTTTGGGCGTGGCAGGACAGGAAGCCTCAGGGGCTTTCTGAGTTCCACTCAGGTCAGTAGGCATCATAAGCTCCTCCATCTCTCTCTGCCTCCCCTCTATAGTTTCTCTATTTCCCACCCTTTTCTCCCATTACTTCTCTCCCACCTTCTCTCTCTCTCTCTGTCTCTCACCCCCCTCTTGCCCTCCCTCTCTCCCTCCATTGTCTCACTCTTTTCACCCTCATCTTCTCCCACTACCTCTCTCTATGACCCTTCTCTCTCTCTCTCTCTTTCTCTCTCTCTTTCCCTCTCTCTTTCCCTCTCTCTCTCTATGACCTCTCTCTCTCACCATTTCTCTTTCAATTAAATTCTCCCTCGCTCCCTCGCTCGCTCCCTCCCTCCCTCCCTCCCTCCCTCCCTCCCTCCCTCCCTCCCTCCCTCCCTCTCTGTCTCCCTCTCTGTCTCCCTCTCTGTCTCCCTCCCTGTCTCCCTCCCTGTCTCCCTCCCTGTCTCCCTCCCTCCCTCTTTCATAAGCCCTGTCCTCTTCCTGCTCCTCTACTGGGGCAATCTTCATGCCTCCCTGAGTTCTGTTCATCAGAATGTCAGCCGCCATTTAGGAGACAGAATTCCTGCTAGTGCCAGCCCATCACAGTAGCTCAGATCAACCTGCCCCTGTAATCCTTGTGGTTTGTGAGGACACCGTCTTGTGGGGACGGAGTGGTCATACAAGGACATACTGTACATAGGTCCTTACATCAACCCTGGGTAGCTATAGATTCAGGGTGTGCAGATGTGTAGGTTGTTGTTCTGGAGGCAGCTCTGCTTGTGGTCACTAGCTGGCACAGACATAAAGTCATTAAACCTAATGCCTAACCCTAACCTTATATTAAGACCAAAAGCACATTTATGTGTTCATAAATCTTTACAATTTAGCCAATTTAGACTTTCCAGCTGGCCCATCTAGTGGAAAGGGCTCAGTTCTGCCTCCAGGGCTAGACTCATGACATTAAATGTCAACCTGCTGCAGATGTTCACCTTTGTCAAGGTTTAGGATAATACCATCTCATACATTTATGGTGACTCAGCAGAGACAGATAGTAGAATACAAGGCAGAATGGTAGTAGAATACAAGGCAGAATGATAGTAGAATAGAAGGCAGAATGGTAGTAGAATACAAGGCAGAACGGTAGTAGAATACAAGGTAGAATGGTAGTAGAATAGAAGGCAGAATGGTAGTAGAATACAAGGCAGAATGGTAGTAGAATACAAGGCAGAATGGTAGTAGAATACAAGGCAGAATGATAGTAGAATACAAGGCAGAATGGTAGTAGAATACAAGGCAGAATGGTAGTAGAATACAAGGCAGAATGGTAGTAGAATAGAAGGCAGAATGGTAGTAGAATACAAGGCAGAATGGTAGTAGAATACAAGGCAGAATGGTAGTAGAATACAAGGCAGAATGGTAGTAGAATAGAAGGCAGAATGGTAGTAGAATACAAGGCAGAATGGTAGTAGAATAGAAGGCAGAATGGTAGTAGAATACAAGGCAGAATGGTAGTAGAATACAAGGCAGAATGGTAGTAGAATAGAAGGCAGAATGGTAGTAGAATACAAGGCAGAATGGTAGTAGAATACAAGGCAGAATGGTAGTAGAATACAAGGCAGAATGGTAGTAGAATACAAGGCAGAATGGTAGTAGAATACAAGGCAGAATGGTAGTAGAATACAAGGCAGAATGGTAGTAGAATAGAAGCACAGTGAAGTGTGAATGAACAGCATTCAACAAGGACGTATTCAGTGAGGTGAAACATTCAGGACGCTACTGTACACCTCCCTCAGACAATCATCAATCATATCTGTCAGTGCCTTCAGAAAGTATTCATACCTCTTGATTTATTCCACATTTTGTTGTGTTACAGTCGGAATTCAAAATGAATTAAACACTATTTTTATCTCGCAATACACACAATACCCCATTATGACAAAGTGAAAACGTTTTTATTTTTATTTTTGCACATGTATTAAAAATGAAATACAAATAAATCTAATTTACATAAGTATTCACACACCCTTTGGCAGTGATTACAGCTGTGAGTCTTTCTGGGTAAATCTCTAAGAGCTTTCCACACCTGGATTGTGCAACATTTACTCATTATTATTTTCACATTTTTTCAAGCTCTGTCAAATTGGTTATGCCAGGGTATTACACCAGGGTATTAACCAGGGAATTACACCAGTGTATTAACCAGGGAATTAACAAGGGTATTAACCAGGGTATTACACCAGGGAATTACACCAGTGTATTAACCAGGGAATTAACAAGGGTATTAACCAGGGTATTACACCAGGGTATTACAGCAGAGTATTAACCAGGGTATTAACCAGGGAATTAACCAGGGTATTAACAAGGGTATTACACCAGGGTATTACAGCAGGGTATTAACCAGGGAATTAACCAGGGTATTAACCAGGGTATTACACCAGGGTATTAACCAGGGTATTAACCAGGGTATTACACCAGGGTATTAACCAGGGAATTAACCAGGGTATTAACCAGGGTATTACACCAGGGTATTAACCAGGGAATTACACCAGTGTATTAACCAGGGAATTAACCAGGGTATTAACCAGGGTATTACACCAGGGTATTAACCAGGGAATTACACCAGTGTATTAACCAGGGAATTAACAAGGGTATTAACCAGGGTATTACACCAGGGTATTACAGCAGAGTATTAACCAGGGTATTAACCAGGGAATTAACCAGGGTATTAACAAGGGTATTACACCAGGGTATTACAGCAGGGTATTAACCAGGGTATTAACAAGGGTATTACACCAGGGTATTAACCAGGGTATTACACCAGGGTATTAACCAGGGAATTAACCAGGGTATTAACCAGGGTATTACACCAGGGTATTACAGCAGGGTATTAACCAGGGTACTACAGCAGGGTATTAACCAGGGTATTACAGCAGGGTATTACACCAGGGTATTAACCAGGGTATTAACCAGGGTATTAACCAGGGTACTACAGCAGGCTATTAACCAGGGTATTACACCAGGGTATTAACCAGGGTATTACACCAGGGTATTAACCAGGGTATAACCGCAGGGTATAACAGCAGGGTATTACACCAGGGTAATACACCAGGGTATTGCACCAGGGTATTACACCAAGGTATTACAGCAGGGTACTCTTTAAACCAGGGTCATATTCAGAAAGGCACATCATAGCAAAAAGTGATCTGTGTTCTGATTGGATAAGTTCGGGTTCTAGAGCTCCGCCTCATTGTTTCAATACATTTTGTTCCTACTGAACACAGCCCAGGTTTGACGTCAGCACAAGGTGAAAGTAGAGAATTTATAATGTTCCCTGCTGTTGCTGCATTGCAGAGCTCTGTCTCCAGCTGCAGCCAGTCAGCCAGTCAGTTAGTCAGACAGCCAGTCAGTCAGCCAGTCAGGTCAGACAGCCATGTCAGACAGCCAGTCAGTCAGCCAGCCAGTCAGTCAGTCAGCCAGACAGTCAGGTCAGACAGCCATGTCAGACAGCCAGTCAGTCAGACAGCCATGTCAGCCAGCCAGTCAGTCAGCCAGCCATGTCAGACAGCCAGTCAGTCAACCAGTCAGCCAGCCATGTCAGACAGCCAGTCAGTCAGCCAGTCAGGTCAGTCACGTCAGCCAGCCAGGCCAGTGAGCCAGTCAGGTTAGAAAGTCAGCCATGTCAGACAGACAGTCAGTCAGTCAACCAGTCAGCCAGCCATGTCAGCCAGTCAGCCAGCCAGGCCAGTGAGCCAGGCCAGTGAGCTAGTCAGGTTAGACAGTCAGCCATGTCAGCCAGCCAGTCAGGTCAGTCAGGTCAGCCAGCCAGCCAGTCAGCCAGCCAGTCAGGTCAGTCAGGTCAGCCAGCCAGCCAGTCAGTCAGGTCAGTCAGGTCAGCCAGCCAGTCAGTCAGGTCAGTCAGGTCAGCCAGCCAGTCAGCCAGCCAGTCTGCCAGGTCAGACATGCCTTTCAACCAAACAAAGACCTTAGTGCAGCAGTCTACTGTAGGACCTTACATAACAACAGTAAGAAAGTGACAGCCTTAGTCACTAGCCATTACAGTCATTAGGCCTGCAGGATAGTTACTTACAGTTATTACCCCCTCAACCGAGTGTCTGTGTGTGTGTGTGTGTGTGTGTGTGTGTGTGTGTGTGTGTGTGTGTGTGTGTGTGTGTGCGTGCGTGCGTGCGTGCGTGCGTGCGTGCGTGTGTGTAGATGGCCAGGTATGACCAGGTGGTGTCTACTCCACGGGTCAGACAGACATATATGACATGACCAGAGGCCATTACAGTCCCACTAATGGACGTCAGGCTAAGTGACATCAACAACTCAATAATACCTTGTTGCTGGTCAGTGTTGAAGGGAATAGAGCCAGTCATGGCCTCTCTGGTTGGACTGTTAACTCTGGTCAGCTTGGACTGTTTCTAAACTTTGATTGGTCAGGTTGGTTTGTTTCTAAGTTCTGATTGGTCAGCTTGGACTGTTTCTAAACTTTGATTGGTCAGGTTGGTTTGTTTCACAGTTGTGATTGGTCAGGTTGGACTGTTTCTAAACTTTGATTGGTCAGGTTGGTTTGTTTCACAGTTGTGATTGGTCAGGACAGGAGCAGATCAGTTATAGTGCTGTTGGGCTGTCAGGCCAATAACCTACACTGGGATTGTAACATGTTTTCTGTTGGCTGGGGGATTACTGGTGAGAGAACAGGCTTATACTGTCCACACTCACAGGCAAATCACACATCATTGCTGTCAATAACCTTCTGGCCATGAGAAACGCACTGCTGCTAACATTTCAACATTGAGTAAGTGCCAGTAAATGTCTACAGCGTATCAATAAAACCTTAATGGATCCTCAACATGTCAAACAGAATGGAGATTGAGAAGCAACAGGACAGACTATGACTGGATCTGCTAGTATAAGGAATATATCCTACATCCTCTAACACATCCATGTTATCAAGGACTCAATTACCCACAATACCCCTTTACCCTCATTCTAAATGGTATTATACACACGATTACCCTCTGTCCCTTTCTAAACCCTGGTAACTACAGTACTGGTACGCCTGAGCAGAGCCACTTAACCATTACTACTGAGGTCTGATGACTCATGGAAGAGCATTCTGGGAAGGTTCAAACACTCCTGCTGCTCTACAGAATGAACTCTGATTCCAGTAATGATGAGTCATAATTATGTGTTCCAGAACCATATTGGAAATAAATGTTGTTTAACAATTGAATGTGTTTTCCTCTGAGGGAAACAAATCAATCAGTGTTTTACTCTGAAGAGATACGCATGAGACAATAAGCAGAGATATAAACAAAAAACATGGATATGCAAAAGAAATAGATGTTTTCTTGTCACAAACACCAGATAGGAACAGTGAAATGTGTTGTTTTACAGGGTCAGACATAGTAGTACAGCACCCCTGGAGTAAATTAGGGTTAAGAGCCTTGCTCAAGGGCACATCGACAGATTTACAGGGTAACTGGAGTGAACTATGGGGCTATAGTATGGACAGACATTATCTATGGCTACATATGCAATCAGTGATCTCTGTGTTTAGTCAAATAAACATGCAGATGTAGGGTCTTAATTTGATCCCTCTTTTGTTGCTGAGAATGTCTCTGCACAGCAGGAAATGCAACATTGTAGTGTATTCGAGGTTTAAAAAGGCTTTTAAAGTTTGTGATTTCCACCTTAAAATGTCAGATTTGATTTGCCCTAATGAAAAATGTATCAACCCCTACAAAAAAATGTCCATTAATTATAATCCACAAAAAAAATTACATTTCCTGTTGCTGCAGGATTATTTTTCAAATAAAGATCCCACATCTGTACCATCATTTCAGCTAAAGCTCTCTTTACAAGTGTTTGTTCTCTCTGGTCTTACCTGATGAGTTGCTGATGGACTTAACCACTTCTGAACACAATGGTAGGAATCAGAGGACAGATGAGGAAAACCTCCTGGTTACACCTATAGAGAGAATTAAGAATGCTAGAACAAACAGAGAATAGTCATAATACACACACACACGCACGCACGCACGCACGCACACACACACACACACACACACACACACACACACACACACACACACACACACCTGTTGCCAGATCACCATTCCCCCTACTCTAAATCATGTCCGTGGTTAAGTGGCTAGATACTGTACCAGACTGACAGTATGTACTGAATAAGAGAGGGTAGTCTACTCAAACACAATGGTTGGATTAATGTTGCTGGCAGACTTATGGAGGACTACAGGTTAAGCTGATCAGTGTTTTCCCTGAAGCATGCTACTTAAACTGCAGTGTGGAGCAGTGGGCCAAGGCTGGAGGCTTTCATGTAGAAACCTCCTAGTTTGACTAAGAGTGTTTGTGAGTGATCCTATCTACTCTGTCTAGGAGTAATTCGCCCGGACTGTATTAAGCATCCCAATCTCTATAGCAGACTTCTATGGGTAGTACAATGGGACAGAGGGGCAATCCACAATTACTACAACAAGTCCTCACATTATCCACCAGTGACGAGGGGGCCCATGTGAGCACGTCCACCACAGATAAGAACAATGGGTTTGTTTGGCCCCAGCGACAGACAGACAGTCTGGTTCTTAGGCTGGGAGTCTCTTCGGGGAGCTGGTTCTACATTCATCACCCCAGCACAGTCAGGGGCCCCTGGCAGGACCAAGTGCAACATGGCCATTCACACTGACCATCACAGCTACAGGGGAGAGGGGGAAGACAGGAAGAGGGGAGAAGGGGATGAGGGGAAGGGGAGAAGGGTGACACAACCAACCCGACCAGGCCTGGGGATGTAGCCTTGTTTTTTTGCCAGAAATCCCCAGCAACATGTCAAAGTGAGTTTCTAGGTTTCTAAAGATTGTCCGTATTCACACAGGGGATGAGGAGAGACGAGGTGGGGGGGGGGGGGGGGGGGGGGGCGTAGAGACCTTGGGAAGGAGTTTGCAAAGAGAGGAGAGAGAGAGGAAGAGAGAGACAGGGGGGAGATAGAGGGGAGTAAAGAGAGATGGGGAAGGAAAGAGGGATGGGGGAAGGAGAGTGAGAGAAGGGGAAGGAGAGTGAGAGAGGGGGAAGGAGAGCGAGGGGGAAGGAGAGAGGAGAGAAAGAGAAAGGGGGTAAAGAGAGATGGGGAAGGAGAGCGAGGGGGAAGGAGAGAGGAGAGAAAGAGAAAGGGGAGGAGTGAGTTGGGGAGATAGAGAGATGGAGAGAGAGAGATGGGGTGAGGGAGGAGAGCATTGGGGAAGGAGATAGAGAGAGGGGGTGAGGGAGGAGCGAGAGGGGGATGAGGCAGGCAGGCAGGCAGGCAAGCAGGCAGGGAGGGATGGAGGGAGGGAGGGAGGGAGGCGGGGGAATGGAGGGAAGGCATAAAGAACTGTGATGGGAGGGAGGGAGAGCTTGAGGGAGAGCTTGAGGGATTGTGAGGGAAGGTGAATGGAAAGGGGAAGAGAGAGAGATTTGGGGACATCTGCTCAGAGCAGCCATGACAATCAGAGATCACAGGAGCAGACAGACAAAGTCCCCTTCACCGAATTCACCACAGCCAGCCTGGTTCAGTGATGGCTTGAAAGGTTCCAGGCTCACAGCAACAGCAGCCATTGTTTTGGCACAGAGAGAGTCAGTCAGGTACAACAGTAGCTGTCAGTGAGCCTTGTCTTGGTCTGTTGCTAAGTGTTAGATCTCTAAGTTTAGAAAACACAAGCAGACAGATGGTTGTAGGGACATGCTCCCTAGCTGGACATATTTTGCTCTAGACTGGTTTCAACTCGTCTAGCCTCACCATCATCATCAATATCATCATCCTCTCCATCTGTTGTCATTGAGTAGTGATTTGCACTAACCGATATGCTTGATCATTTATATGAATGAGAAAACACAGCAATAATCATATTAGTTTAAGTGTTGACATGGAGTCATTTATCAGACACTCTTATCCAGAGACACTTACAGTAGGCTGTGAGTGCAGACATTTTCCTACTGTTCCCACATGGGAATTGAACCGACAACCCTGGTGTTGCATGTGCTATGCTCTACCAACGCTTTTACAGCAATAAACATATTCGTTTAGGATTTATAGCCTTTGCAGAAGAATGATTGAGTGAGATCTGTCTGAAGTGTCCAGGCCAGACTAAGTCTGTGTTGCTCCAGACCTGGAGGTACAGTAAATCATATAGGAGATCTACTCAGAGAGACTGTGCATTCTGTCCTTCACTTAACCTTCGCTTCGCACACATCCCTCATCTATAATTCAGTCAGCCAGCCCCCTTGTCCCCACGGACAGACTCCAGCTTCCCGCAGGCACACACACACATGAATGCACAGTCACGCACACACACACACACACACCCTGGTGTTTGTTTAATTCATCAAACCACCAGGCAGAGTTAAATCAACTGGGGATTGTGGTTGAAATACCACTGCAGAGGGGGTGATAATGATGTGTCCATGTCTGTCCATTAGGGGGTGATAATGATGTGTCCACGTCTGTCCATTAGGGGGTGATAATGATGTGTCCATGTCTGTCCATTAGGGGGTGATAATGATGTGTCCATGTCTGTCCATTAGGGGGTGATAATGATGTGTCCACGTCTGTCCATTAGGGGGTGATAATGATGTGTCCATGTCTGTCCATTAGGGGGTGATAATGATGTGTCCATGTCTGTCCATTAGGGGGTGATAATGATGTGTCCATGTCTGTCCATTAGGGGGTGATAATGATGTGTCCATGTCTGTCCATTAGGGGGTGATAATGATGTGTCCATGTCTGTCCATTAAGGGGTGTTAATGATGTGTCCATGTCTGTCCAATTAGGGGGTGATAATGATGTGTCCATGTCTGTCCATTAAGGGGTGATAATGATGTGTCCATGTCTGTCCATTAGGGGGTGATAATGATGTGTCCATGTCTGTCCATTAGGGGGTGTTAATGATGTTTCCACGTCTGTCCATTAGGGGGTGATAATGATGTGTCCATGTCTGTCCATTAGGGGGTGATAATGATGTGTCCATGTCTGTCCATTAAGGGGTGTTAATGATGTGTCCATGTCTGTCCATTAGGGGGTGATAATGATGTGTCCATGTCTGTCCATTAAGGGGTGATAATGATGTGTCCATGTCTGTCCATTAGGGGGTGATAATGATGTGTCCATGTCTGTCCATTAGGGGGTGTTAATGATGTTTCCACGTCTGTCCATTAGGGGGTGATAATGATGTGTCCATGTCTGTCCATTAGGGGGTGATAATGATGTGTCCACGTCTGTCCATTAGGGGGTGATAATGATGTGTCCATGTATGTCCATTAGGGGGTGATAATGATGTGTCCATGTCTGTCCATTAGGGGGTGATAATGATGTGTCCATGTCTGTCCATTAGGGGGTGATAATGATGTGTCCATGTCTGTCCATTAGGGGGTGATAATGATGTGTCCATGTCTGTCCATTAGGGGGTGATAATGATGTGTCCATGTCTGTCCATTAGGGGGTGATAATGATGTGTCCATGTCTGTCCATTAGGGGGTGATAATGATGTGTCCATGTCTGTCCATTAGGGGGTGATAATGATGTGTCCATGTCTGTCCATTAGGGGGTGATAATGATGTGTCCATGTCGGTCCATTAGGGGGTGATAATGATGTGTCCATGTCTGTCCATAAGAAATGAACTGCATTGATCCACTGTTGCCTTTGAAGTTGCCTTTGAACTCAATCAAATTCAATCACATTTATTTATAAAGCCCTTTTTACATCAGCCAATGTCACAAAGTGCTGTACAGAAACCCAGCCTAAAACCCAGGCAGGAACCTAGGAAGAAACCTAGAGAGGAACCAGGCTTGGAGGAGTGGCCAGTCCTCTTCTGGATGTGCCGGGTGGAGATTATAACAGAATATGGACAAGAACATGGACAACTCTGTTGGAGCTGTCATCTGTCTGTCTACATAATATGGAGCTGTCATCTGTCTGTCTACATAATATGGAGCTGTCATCTGTCTGTCTACATAATATGGAGCTGTCATCTGTCTGTCTACATAATATGGAGCTGTCATCTGTCTGTCTACATAATATGGAGCTGTCATCTGTCTGTCTACATAATATGGAGCTGTCATCTGTCTGTCTACATAATATGGAGCTGTCATCTGTCTGTCTACATAATATGGAGCTGTCATCTGTCTGTCTACATAATATGGAGCTGTCCTTCTGTCTGTCTACATAATATGGAGCTGTCCTTCTGTCTGTCTACATAATATGGAGCTGTCCTTTTGTCTGTCTACATAATATGGAGCTTTCATCTGTCTGTCTACATAATATGGAGCTGTCATCTGTCTGTCTACATAATATGGAGCTGTCATCTGTCTGTCTACATAATATGGAGCTGTCATCTGTCTGTCTACATAATTTGGAGCTGTCCGTCTGTCTGTCTCTACTATGGAGCTGTCTGTCTCTCCCTTCTACGGAGCTGTTTGCCTGTCTGTCTCTACTATGGAGCTGTCCGTCTGTCTGTCTCTACTATGGAGCTGTCTGTCTGTCTGTCTGTCTCTACTATGGAGCTGTCTGCCTGTCTGTCTCTACTATGGAGCTGTCCAACTGTCTGTCTCTACTATGGAGCTGTCGGTCTGTCTGTCTCTACTATGGAGCTGTCTGTCTGTCTCTACTATGGAGCTGTCGGTCTGTATGTTTCTACTATGGAGCTGTCTGTCTGTCTCTACTATGGAGCGTCCGGTCTGTCTGTCTGTCTGTCTGTCTGTCTGTCTGTCTGTCTGTCTGTCCGTCCTATGGAGCTGTCAGACAGCTCCATATTCGAGACAGACTGTCTGTCTGTCTCTACTATGGAGCTGTCTGTCTGTCTGTCCGTCCGTCCGTCCGTCCGTCCGTCCGTCCGTCCGTCCGTCTGTCTGCATAATATGGAGCTGTCCATCTGTCACTACTGTGGAGCTGTCTGTCTGTCTACTATGAACTTCAAAAATAGAGTACTGTAAGCTACATAGAAGCTCCATTGGGCATGAGTTGATGTTCTACTACCATGGCCATTGGCCAATATGGTCAACACTGTAGCTAACACATTTAAGGTGGTCAAGTCAACAGCTGGACATACTGTAGCTACAGCTACACATCTATAGGAGACCTACACCAGTAGATCCCTACAGTAGACCTACACCAGTAGATCCCTACAGTAGACCTACACCAGTAGATCCCTACAGTAGCTACATTCATCTACAGGAGACCTACACCAGTAGATCCCTACAGGAGACCTACACCAGTAGATCACTACAGTAGCTACATTCATCTACAGGAGACCTACACCAGTAGACCTACACCAGTAGATCCCTACAGTAGCTACATTCATCTACAGGAGACCTACCTACACCAGTAGATCCCTTAGAGATCAGATCTACTGTTTGTAATGAGTCTACTGGGGCTGACTCAGTCATTGGAACACGCAAGATTCGGGAGCGCACGCACGCACACACACTGCAGCAACCTAGCCAAATGTGCCCAGCCCATCCTACTCAACCTCATCCCCAGTTTATTCTCTCCTCAACAACCTACACATTCCCCACACCCCCCCCACACTCCCCACACACCTCCCCCACTCCCCACACACTCCCCACACACTCCCCACACACTCACCACACTCCCCCCCCCCGCACACACCTCCCCCACACCCACCACACTCCCCACACACTCATCCCCCCACACTCCCCACACTCCCCCCACTCCCCACACACCTCCCACACACTCCCCACACACCCCACACACTCCCCACATACTCCCCACACTCCACAGACTCCCGTCTCTTCTCCTTATCCCACTCCTTGTCTTATAAATCAACAGCATTCTATCCTCTCCTCCCCTTCTTCCCTCTCTCCCAATCCTCCCTGTATCGTCAGGAGAGTGCCTGGTGGGACATAACTGAGTGGTGATGGATTGAAACGTAATCGTTCTGACAGGCAGCTCACAGGCCACTTGTAAAGGCACTGTATAAGCACGCAAGCGACCCACTGCCCACACACGGACACACACACACAGACAGGCAAGCATGCACACGTACATGCATGCACACACACACATATGACATGCACACACACATCAAACAACAACAAGAAACACTCACCCACAAGTGATCATACACACACACACACACATATGATGTGCACACACACAACAAACAACAACAACAAACACTCACCCACAAGTGATCATACACACACACACACACACACACACACACACACACACACACACACGCACACACACACGCACACACACACACACACACACACACGTCCAGCCATACACTGTACTAGCAGGTACACACACTGTACTAGCAGGTACACACACTGTACTAGCAGGTACATACACTGTACTAGCAGGTACACACACTGTACTAGCAGGTACATACACTGTACAGGGCCTGGAGGCAGCTCTACTTCAGAGAGTGGCCAGGTGTGAGAGGCCTGGTGTGAGTGGCCAGGTGTGAGAGGCCAGGTGTGAGTGGCCAGGTGTGAGTGGCCAGGTGTGAGAGGCCAGCTGTGAGAGGCCAGGTGTGAGTGGCCAGGTGTGTGTGGCCAGGTGTCAGATGCCAGGTGTGAGAGGCCTGGTGTTAGTGGCCAGGTGTGAGAGGCCAGCTGTGAGAGGCCAGGTGTGAGTGGCCAGGTGTGTGTGGCCAGGTGTCAGATGCCAGGTGTGAGAGGCCTGGTGTTAGTGGCCAGGTGTGAGAGGCCAGGTGTGAGTGGCCAGGTGTGAGAGGCCAGCTGTGAGAGGCCAGGTGTGAGTGGCCAGGTGTGTGTGGCCAGGTGTCAGATGCCAGGTGTGAGAGGCCAGGTGTAAGTGGCCAGGTGTGAGAGGCCTGGTGTGAGTGGCCAGGTGTGAGTGGCCAGGTGTGAGTGGCCAGGTGTGAGAGGCCAGCTGTGAGAGGCCAGGTGTGAGTGGCCAGGTGTGTGTGGCCAGGTGTCAGATGCCAGGTGTGAGAGGCCTGGTGTTAGTGGCCAGGTGTGAGAGGCCAGGTGTGAGTGGCCAGGTGTGAGAGGCCAGCTGTGAGAGGCCAGGTGTGAGTGGCCAGGTGTGTGTGGCCAGGTGTCAGATGCCAGGTGTGAGAGGCCAGGTGTTAGTGGCCAGGTGTGAGAGGCCTGGTGTGAGTGGCCAGGTGTGAGTGGCCAGGTGTGAGTGGCCAGGTGTGAGAGGCCAGCTGTGAGAGGCCAGGTGTGAGTGGCCAGGTGTGTGTGGCCAGGTGTCAGATGCCAGGTGTGAGAGGCCAGGTGTTAGTGGCCAGGTGTGAGAGGCC
Source organism: Oncorhynchus mykiss (assembly GCF_013265735.2). Lineage (NCBI taxonomy): Eukaryota > Metazoa > Chordata > Actinopteri > Salmoniformes > Salmonidae > Oncorhynchus > Oncorhynchus mykiss. The sequence continues at coordinate 9,823,284 of NC_048571.1, read as the reverse complement.
AGGTGTGAGAGGCCAACATTTACAGTGAGACATATGGTCTGCAACAAAATATTCAGTACAGAAATAATGTATAGCACCTGGTATTCCACATGATGTCATCCCCTACTCATCGACTGTACAACACACTGTATCATTAGATCACACACTATGTTGGTGGAAGTCATGGCACAGAACACATATTCATTGTATTTCAATGGACCGTTGGCATCACAAAATATATTTCCATGAATGGACAATAAAGTTTGGTATCCATACAGGCCATTTCTGCAACATGCTTCATGTTGTTTGTTGGATAAGTCCATGTTTTGAAACACAGAAGCACTGGGACATAAACATAACAATGGTCCTCTATCCCAGCTCTTAGTTAGTAATGAACCACCAACACAGAGCCCGCCCTGCTGCCAAGCTGTGACCTTCCTCCAAGGGCATGGGGTTGGCACCATGCCCCCCGCCTGTGTGAGGACACCCTGCTGGCATAGGGAGAGGGACACAGAGGGGCACTGCCCTGTTAGCAGAGCATGGGTGAGATAGAGAGGGAGGGAGGGAAAGGAACACAGGGATTTGTTTGTGTCCCAAAATGGGTGCGGGGGGGACACAGACGTCCCCCTCTGCGTCCCCCCAACCCTCTACTGCGTTCGCGTGTCAGCGTCTGTTTGTTCACAGGAAAGAGAGGTTGCCTCAGAGCATACCAGAGAGATAGAGAGAGAGAGAGAGAGAGAGAGAGAGAGGGAGAGAGAGAGAGAGAGAGAGAGAGAGAGAGAGAGAGAGAGCGAGAGAGAGAGAGAGATGAGAGGGGACTGTGGATGTGACAGATGTCCTACCCTGGTGGCTCTGCATGTACCGCTGGGGAGGGTGTGTGGTGAATGTGGGGAAGGAGGGAGTGTGTCTGTGTGGGTGTGTGTATCGGAAGGATGCAGTCACAAAAGGACACACTCACAGACACACTCATAGACACACAGAGACACACACAGACACAGACACACTCACAGACACAGACTAGTGCTGAGCGATTATAGTGCTTTTTGAGGTTGGTTCGATTTCGGTTTTGATAATTGTTTTGAACATTAAATGCACTATGCATTATGTGGGTTGAATGCTGTAACAACACAGCACATAAACAATGAATAAAAGTCCCATGATGGTAGTAACTGACCATTACTGTGCATCACTTATTTTGGAGAGATTGGAAACCCAAATTGGTCTACACGGACAAGTTCTGGCCTGGTTTAGATCTTATCTGTCGGAAAGATATCAGTTTGTCTCTGTGAATGGTTTGTCCTCTAACAAAACAATTGTAAATTTCGGTGTTCCTCAAGGTTCCGTTTTAGGACCACTATTGTTTTCACTATATATTTTACCTCTTGGGGATGTCATTCGAAAACATAATGTTAACTTTCACTGCTATGCGGATGACACACAGCTGTACATTTCAATGAAACATGGTGAAGCCCCAAAATTGCCCTCGCTAGAAGCAATTGTTTCAGACATAAGGAAGTGGATGGCTGCAAACTTTCTACTTTTAAACTCGGACAAAACAGAGATGCTTGTTCTAGGTCCCAAGAAACAAAGAGATCTTCTGTTGAATCTGACAATTAATCTTAATGGTTGTACAGGCGTCTCAAATAAAACTGTGAAGGACCTCGGCGTTACTCTGGACCCTGATCTCTCATTTGAAGAACATACAGTGCCTTGCGAAAGTATTCGGCCCCCTTGAACTTTGCGACCTTTTGCCACATTTCAGGCTTCAAACATAAAGATATAAAACTGTATTTTTTTGTGAAGAATCAACAACAAGTGGGACACAATCATGAAGTGGAACGACATTTATTGGATATTTCAAACTTTTTTAACAAATCAAAAACTGAAAAATTGGGCGTGCAAAATTATTCAGCCCCTTTACTTTCAGTGCAGCAAACTCTCTCCAGAAGTTCAGTGAGGATCTCTGAATGATCCAATGTTGACCTAAATGACTAATGATGATAAATACAATCCACCTCTGTGTAATCAAGTCTCTGTATAAATGCACCTGCACTGTGATAGTCTCAGAGGTCCGTTAAAAGCGCAGAGAGCATCATGAAGAACAAGGAACACACCAGGCAGGTCCGAGATACTGTTGTGAAGAAGTTTAAAGCCGGA